>NW_027459553.1:0-207697 GCF_050624435.1 Tenrec ecaudatus | reverse complement strand
CGCTAGGGAAACTGCATCGTTCAAGTGCCCGCTAGTTAATCTAGATAGTCCAAGTGCCCGCTAGTTAACCTAGATAGTCCAAGTGCCCGCTACTTAACCTAGATCGTCCAAGTGCCCGCTAGTTAACCTACATAGTCCAAGTCCGCTACTTAACCTAGATATTCCAAGTGCCCCTTAGTTAACCTACATAGTCAAAGGGCCCTCTAGTTAACCTAGATAGTCCAAGTGCCCGCTAGGGGACATACGTAGTCCAAGTGCCCGCTATGTAACCTAGATAGTCTAAGGGCCCGCTAGATAACCTACATAGTCCAACTGCCCGATAGGGAACCTACATAGTCCAAGTGCCCGCTAAGGGACGAACATAGTCCAAGTGCCCGCTAGGGAACCTACAAAATCCAAGTGCCCGCTAGGTAACCTAGATAGTCCAAGTGCCCGCTAGTTAACCTACATAGTCCAAGTGCCCGCTGAGGAACCTACATAGTCCAAGTGTCCGAAAGGGAACCTACGTATTCCAAGTGCCCGTTAGGGCACCTAGATAGTCCAAGTAACCATAGGGAACCTATATAGTCCAAGTGCCCTCTAGGGAAGCTACATAGTCAAAGTGCCCGCTAGGGAACCTGCATTGTACAAGTGCCCGCTAGTTAACCTAGATAGTCCAAGTGCCCGCTAGGTAACCTAGATAGTCGAAGGGCCCGCCAGTTAACCTACATAGTCCAAGTGCCCGATAGGGAACCTACATAGTCCAAGTGCCCAATGAGGAACCTACATAGTCCAAGTGCCCGATAGGGAATCTTCATATTCCAAGTGCCCGTTAGGGAACCCAGATAGTCCAAGTGCCCATAGGGAACCTACATAGTCCAAGTGCCCTCTAGGGAAGCTACATATTCATAGTGCCCGCTAGGGAACCTGCATCGTCCAAGTGCCCGCTAGTTAACCAAGATCGTCCAAGTGTCCGCTAGTAAACCTACATAGTCCAAGTTCCCGTTAGGTAACCTAGATAGGCCAAGTGCCCGCAAGGTGACCTACATAGTCCAAGTGCCCGCTAGGTAACCTAGATATTCCAAGTTCCGGTTTACTAATCTAGATAGTCCAAGTACCCGCTAGGTAACCTACATAGTCCAAGTGCCCATTCGTTAACCTAGATAGTCCAAGTGCCCGCTAGGTAACCTATACTGTCCAAGTGCCCGCTAGGTTACCTATATAGTCCATGTGCACGTTCTTTAACTTAGATAGTCCAAGTCGCGCTAGGTAACCTATATAGTCCAAGTGCCCGCTAGTTAAACTATAGTCCAAGTGCCCGCTAGGTAACCTACATATTCCAAGTTCCCGCTAGGTAACCAAGATTGTCCAAGTGCCCGTTACCTAACCTAGATAGTCCAAGTGCCCGTTAGGTTACCTACATAGTCCAAGTGCCCGCTAATTAACCTACATAGTCCAAGTGCCCGTTAGGTAACCTAGACAGTCCAAGTGCCCGATAGTTAACCTCCATAGTCCAAGTGCCCGCTAATTAACCTATATAGTACAAGTGCCCGCTAGGGAACCTGCATCATCCAAGTGCCCGCTAGTTAATCTAGATAGTTCAAGTGCCCGCTAGTTAAGCTAGATAGTCCAAGTGGCCGCTAGTTAACCTAGATCGTCCAAGTGCCCGCTAGTTAACCTAGATCGCCCAAGTGCCCGCTAGTTAACCTACATAGTCCAAGGTCCGCTAGTTAACCTAGATAGTCCAAGTGCCCACTAGGGGAAGTACATAGTCCAAGTGCCCGCTAGGTAACCTAGATAGTCTAAGGGCCCGCTAGTTAACCTACATAGTCCAACTGCCCGATAGGGAACCTACATAGTCCAAGCGCTCGCTAAGGGACGAACATAGTCCAAGTGCCCGCTAGGGAACCTACATAGTCCAAGTGCCCGCTAGGGAACCTACATAGTCCAAGTGCCCGCTAGGTAACCTAGATAGTCCAAGTGCCCGCTAGTTAACCTACATAGTCCAAGTGCCCGCTGAGGAACCTACATAGTCCAAGTGTCCGAAAGGGAACCTACGTATTCCATGTGCCCATTAGGGCACCTAGATAGTCCAAATGCCCATAGGGAAACTATATAGTCCAAGTGCCCGCTAGGGAACCTGCATTGTACAAGTGCCCACTAGTTAACCAGATAGTCCAAGTGCCCGCTAGGTAACCTAGATAGTCCAAGGGCCTGCTAGTTAACCTACATAGTCCAACGGCCCTCTAGTTAACCTAGATAGTCCAAGTCCCCGCTGGAGGACGTACATAGTCCAGGTGCCCGCTAGGTAACCTAGATAGTCTACGGGCCCGCTAGTTAACCTACATAGTCCAAATGCCCGATAGGGAACCTACATAGTCCAAGTGCCCGCTAAGGGACGAACATAGTCCAAGTGCCCGCTAGGGAACCTGCATAGTCAAAGTGCCCGATAGGTAACCTAGATAGTCCAAGTGCCCGCTAGTAAACCTACATAGTCCAAGTGCCCACTGAGGAACCTGCATAGTCCAAGTGTCCGAAAGGGAACCTACGTATTCCAAGTGCCCATTAGGGCACCTAGATAGTCCAAGTGCCCATAGGGAACCTATATCGTCCAAGTGCCCTCTAGGGAACCTACATAGTCAAAGTGCCCGCTAGGGAACCTGCATTGTGCAAGTGACCTCTAGTTAACCTAGATAGTCCAAGTGCCCGCTAGGTAACCTCCATAGTCCAAGGGCCCGCTAGTTAACCTACAAAGTCCAAGTGCCCGATAGGAACCTACATAGTCCAAGTGCCCAATGAGGAACCTACATAGTCCAAGTGCCCGATAGGGAATCTTCATATTCCAAGTGCCCGTTAGGGAACCCAGATAGTCCAAGTGCCCATAGGGAACCTACATAATCCAAGTGCCCTCTAGGGAAGCTACATATTCATAGTGCCCGCTAGGGAACCTGCATTGTCCAAGTGCCCGCTAGTTAACCTAGATCGTGGAAGTGTCCGCTAGTAAACCTACATAGTCCAAGTTCCCGTTAGGTAACCTAGATAGGCCAAGTGCCCGCTAGTTAACCTACATAGTACAATGGCCCGCTAGTTGACCTAGATAGTTCAAGTGCCCGCTAGTTAACCTCAGTAGTACAAATGTCCGATAGGGATCCTACATAGTCCAAGTGCCCGCTAGGTAACCTAGATATTCCAAGTTCCGGTTTGCTAACCTAGATAGTCCAAGTGCCCGCTAGGTAACCTACATAGTCCAAGTGCCCATTCGTTAACCTAGATAGTCCAAGTGCCCGCTAGGTAACCTATACTGTCCAAGTGCCTGCTAGGTTACCTACATAGTCCAAGTGCACGTTCGTTAACTTAGATAGTCCAAGTCGCGCTAGGTAACCTACAAAGTCCAAGGGCCACTAGGTAACCTATAGTCCAAGTGCCCTCTAGGTAACCTACATATTCCAAGTTCCCGCTAGGTAACCTAGATAGTCAAAGTGCCCGTTACCTAACCTAGATAGTCCAAGTGCCCGTGAGGTTACCTACATAGTCCACGTGCCCGTTCGTTAACCTAGATAGTACAATTGCCCGCTAGGTAACCTACATAGTCCAAGAGCCGGCAGGTAACTTAGACAGTTCAAGTGCCCGCTAGGTTACCTGCATAGTCCAAGTGCCCGTTAGGTAACCTAGATAGTCCAAGTGCCCGCTAGGTAACCTACATAGTCCAAGTGCCCGCTAGGTAACCTAGATAGTCCAAGTACCCGTTAGCTAACCTAGATAGTCCAAGTGCCCGCTAGGTAACCTCCATAGTCCAATTGCCTTCTAGGTAACCTCCATAGTCCAAGTGCCCACTAATTTACCTATATAGTCCAAGTGCCCGCTAGGGAAACTGCATCGTTCAAGTGCCCGCTAGTTAATCTAGATAGTCCAAGTGCCCGCTAGTTAACCTAGATAGTCCAAGTGCCCGCTACTTAACCTAGATCGTCCAAGTGCCCGCTAGTTAACCTACATAGTCCAAGGTCCGCTAGTTAACCTAGATATTCCAAGTGCCCCTTAGTTAACCTACATAGTCAAAGGGCCCTCTAGTTAACCTAGATAGTCCAAGTGCCCGCTAGGGGACATACATAGTCCAAGTGCCCGCTATGTAACCTAGATAGTCTAAGGGCCCGCTAGATAACCTACATAGTCCAACTGCCCGATAGGGAACCTACATAGTCCAAGTGCCCGCTAAGGGACGAACATAGTCCAAGTGCCCGCTAGGGAACCTACAAAATCCAAGTGCCCGCTAGGTAACCTAGATAGTCCAAGTGCCAGCTAGTTAACCTACATAGTCCAAGTGCCCACTGAGGAACCTACATAGTCCAAGTGTCCGAAAGGGAACCTACGTATTCCAAGTGCCCGTTAGGGCACCTAGATAGTCCAAGTGCCCATAGGGAACCTATATAGTCCAAGTGCCCTCTAGGGAAGCTACATAGTCAAAGTGCCCGCTAGGGAACCTGCATTGTACAAGTGCCCGCTAGTTAACCTAGATAGTCCAAGTGCCCGCTAGGTAACCTAGATAGTCGAAGGGCCCGCCAGTTAACCTACATAGTCCAAGTGCCCGATAGGGAACCTACATAGTCCAAGTGCCCAATGAGGAACCTACATAGTCCAAGTGCCCGATAGGGAATCTTCATATTCCAAGTGCCCGTTAGGGAACCCAGATAGTCCAAGTGCCCATAGGGAACCTATATGGTCCAAGTGCCCTCTAGGGAAGCTACATATTCATAGTGCCCGCTAGGGAACCTGCATCGTCCAAGTGCCCGCTAGTTAACCAAGATCGTCCAAGTGTCCGCTAGTAAACCTACATAGTCCAAGTTCCCGTTAGGTAACCTAGATAGGCCAAGTACCCGCAAGGTGACCTACATAGTCCAAGTGCCCGCTAGGTAAACTAGATATTTCAAGTTCCGGTTTACTAATCTAGATAGTCCAAGTACCCGCTAGGTAACCTACATAGTCCAAGTGCCCATTCGTTAACCTAGATAGTCCAAGTGCCCGCTAGGTAACCTATACTGTCCAAGTGCCCGCTAGGTTACCTATATAGTCCATGTGCACGTTCTTTAACTTAGATAGTCCAAGTCGCGCTAGGTAACCTATATAGTCCAAGTGCCCGCTAGTTAAACTATAGTCCAAGTGCCCGCTAGGTAACCTACATATTCCAAGTTCCCGCTAGGTAACCAAGATTGTCCAAGTGCCCGTTACCTAACCTAGATAGTCCAATTGCCCGTTAGGTTACCTACATAGTCCAAGTGCCCGCTAATTAACCTACATAGTCCAAGTGCCCGTTAGGTAACCTAGACAGTCCAAGTGCCCGATAGTTAACCTCCATAGTCCAAGTGCCCGCTAATTAACCTATATAGTCCAAGTGCCCGCTAGGGAACCTGCATCATCCAAGTGCCCGCTAGTTAATCTAGATAGTCCAAGTGCCCGCTAGTTAAGCTAGATAGTCCAAGTGGCCGCTAGTTAACCTAGATCGTCCAAGTGCCCGCTAGTTAACCTAGATCGCCCAAGTGCCCGCTAGTTAACCTACATAGTCCAAGGTCCGCTAGTTAACCTAGATATTCCAAGTGCCCGCTAGTTAACCTACATAGTCCAAGGGCCCTCTAGTTAACCTAGATAGTCCAAGTGCCCACTAGGGGAAGTACATAGTCCAAGTGCACGCTAGGTAACCTAGATAGTCTAAGGGCCCGCTAGTTAACCTACATAGTCCAACTGCCCGATAGGGAACCTACATAGTCCAAGCGCTCGCTAAGGGACGAACATAGTCCAAGTGCCCGCTAGGGAACCTACATAGTCCAAGTGCCCGCTAGGTAACCTAGATAGTCCAAGTGCCCGCTAGTTAACCTACATAGTCCAAGTGCCCAATGAGGAACCTACATAGTCCAAGTGCCCGATAGGGAATCTTCATATTCCAAGTGCCCGTTAGGGAACCCAGATAGTCCAAGTGCCCGCTAGGTAACCTCCATAGTCCAAGTGCCCGCTAGGTAACCTCCATAGTCCAAGTGCCCGTTCGTTAACCTAGATAGTCCAAGTTCCTGTTAGCTAACCTACATAGTCCAAGTGCCCGCTAGTTAACCTATATAGTCCAAGTGCCCGCTAGTTAACCTTCATTGTCCAAGTCCCTGATGGGGAACCTACATAGTCCAAGTATCCGCTAGGTAACCTACATAGTCCAAATGCCCGCTAGTAACGTACATAGTCCAAGTGCCCGTTAGGTAACCTAGATAGTCCAAATGCCCGCTAGGGAACCCACATAGCCCAAGTGCCCATTAAAGAACTTACATAATCAAAGCCCTGCTAGGGAACCTACATAGTCCAAGTGCCCGCTAGGGAACCTAGATAGTCCAAGTACCCGTTAGCTAACCTAGATAGTCCAAGTGCCCGCTAGGTAACCTCCATAGTCCAAGTGCCCGCTAGGTAACCTCCATAGTCCAAGTGCCCGTTCGTTAACCTAGATAGTCCAAGTTCCTGTTAGCTAACCTACATAATCCAAGTGTCCGTTCGTTAACCTAGATAGTTCAAGTGCCCGCTAGGTAACCTAGACTGTCCAAGTGCCTGCTAGGTAACCTACATAGTCTAAGTGCCCGCTAGGGACCTACATTGTCCAAGTGCCCGCTAGGTAACCTACATAGTCCAAGTGCCCGTTAGTTAACCTAGATAGTCAAAGTGCCTGCTAGGTAACCTAGATAGTCCAAATGCCTGCTAGGGTACCCACATAGTCCGACTGCCCGATAGGGAACCAACATAGTCCAAGTGCCCGCTAAGGGACCGACATAGTCCAAGTGACCGCTAGGGAACCTACATAGTCCAAATGCCCGTTAGGGTACCCACAGGGTCCAACTGCCCGAAAGGGAACCAACATAGTCCCAGTGCCCGCTAAGGGACCTACGTAGTCCAAGTGCCCGTTAGGGAACCTACATAGTCCAAGTGCCCTCTAGGGAATCTGCATCGTCCAAGTGCCCGCCAGTTAACATAGAGAGTCTAAGTTCCCGCTAGTTAACCTAGATAGTCCAAGTGCCCGCTAGTTAACCTAGATCATCCAAGTGCCCGCTAGTTAACCTACATAGTCCAAGGTCCGTTAGATAACCTAGAGAGTCCAAGTGCCCTCTAGATAACCTACATAGTCCAAGGGCCCTCTAGTTAACCTCGATAGTCCAAGTGCCCGCTAGGGGACGTACATAGTCCAAGTGCCCGCTGGACAACCTAGATAGTCCAAGTGCCCGCTAGTTGACCTACATAGTCCAAGTGCGCGCTTGTTAACCTAGATAGTCCAAGTGTCCGAAAGGGAACCTACGTATTCCAAGTGCCCGTTAGGGCACCTAGATAGTCCAAGTAACCATAGTGAACCTATATAATCCAAGTGCCCTCTAGGGAAGCTACATAGTCAAAGTGCCCGCTAGGGAACCTGCATTGTACAAGTGCCCGCTAGTTAACCTAGATATTCCAAGTGCCCGCTAGGTAACCTAGATAGTCGAAGGGCCCCCTAGTTAACCTACATAGTCCAAGTGCCCGATAGGGAACCTACATAGTCCAAGTGCCCTCTAGGGAAGCTACATATTCATAGTGCCCGCTAGGGAACCTGCATTTTCCAAGTGCCCGCTAGTTAACCAAGATTGTCCAAGTGTCCGCTAGTAAACCTACATAGTCCAAGTCCCCGTTAGGTAACCTAGATAGGCCAAGTGCCCGCAAGATAACCTACATAGTCCAAGTGCCCGCTAGGTAACCTAGATATTCCAAGTTCCGGTTTACTAACCTAGATAGTCCAAGTGCCCGCTAGGTAACCTACATAGTCCAAGTGCCCATTCGTTAACCTAGGTAGTCCAAGTGCCCCCTAGGTAACCTATACTGTCCAAGTGCCCGCTAGGTTACCTACATAGTCCAAGTGCACGTTCGTTAACTTAGATAGTCCAAGTTGCGCTAGGTAACATACATAGTCCAAGGGCCCGCTAGGTAACCTATATAGTCCAAGTGCCCGCTAGTTAAACTATAGTCCAAGTGCCCGCTAGGTAACCTACAAATTCCAAGTTCCCGCTAGGTAACCTAGATAGTCCAAGTGCCCGTTACCTAACCTAGATAGTCCAAGTGCCCATTAGGTTACCTACATAGTCCACGTGCCGGTTCGTTAACCTAGATAGTCCAAGTGCCCGCTAGGTAACCTACATAGTCCAAGTGCCCGCTAATTAACCTACATAGTCCAAGTGCCCGTTAGGTAACCTAGACAGTCCAAGTGCCCGCTAGGTAACCTCCATAGTCCAAGTGCCCGCTAATTAACCTATATAGTCCAAGTGCCCGCTAGGGAACCTGCATCGGCCAAGTGCCCGCTAGTTAATCTAGATAGTCCAAGTGCCCGCTAGTTAACCTACATAGTCCAAGGGCCCTCTATTTAAACTAGATAGTCCAAGTGCCCGCTAGGGGACGTACATAGTCCAAGTGCCCGCTAGGTAACCTAGATAGTCTAAGGGCCCGCTAGTTAACCTACATAGTCCAACTGCCCGATATGGAACTTACATAGTCCAAGATCCCGCTAAGGGACGAACATAGTCCAAGTGCCCGCTAGGGAACCTACATAGTCCAAGTGCCCGCTAGGTAACCTAGATCGTCCAAGTGCCCGCTAGTTAACCTACATAGTCCAAGTGCCCGCTGAGGAACCTACATAGTCCAAGTGTCCGAAAGGGAACCTACATATTCCAAGTGCCCATTAGGGCACCTAGATAGTCCAAATAACCATAGGGAACCTATATAGTCCAAGTGCCCTCTAGGGAAGCTACATAGTCAAAGTGCCCGCTAGGGAACCTGCATTGTACAAGTGCCCGCTAGTTAACCTAGATAGTCCAAGTGCCCGCTAGGTAACCTAGATAGTCGAAGGGCCCGCTAGTTAACCTACATAGTCCAAGTGCCCGATAGGGAACCTACATAGTCCAAGTGCCCAATGAGGAACCTACATAGTCCAAGTGCCCGATAGGGAATCTTCATATTCCAAGTGCCCGTTAGGGTACCCAGATAGTCCAAGTGCCCATAGGGAACCTATATGGTCCAAGTGCCCTCTAGGGAAGCTACATATTCATAGTGCCCCCTAGGGAACCTGCATTGTCCAAGTGCCCGCTAGTTAACCAAGATTGTCCAAGTGTCCGCTAGTAAACCTACATAGTCCAAGTTCCCGTTAGGTAACCTAGATAGGCCAAGTGCCCGTTACCTAACCTAGATAGTCCAAGTGCCCGTTAGGTTACCTACATAGTCCACGTGCCGGTTCGTTAACCTAGATAGTCCAAGTGCCCGCTAGGTAACCTACATAGTCCAAGTGCCCGCTAATTAACCTACATAGTCCAAGTGCCCGTTAGGTAACCTAGACAGTCCAAGTGCCCGCTAGGTAACCTCCATAGTCCAAGTGCCCGCTAATAAACCTATATAGTCCAAGTGCCCGCTAGGGAACCTGCATCGTCCAAGTGCCCGCTAGTTAACCAAGATCGTCCAAGTGTCCGCTAGTAAACCTACATAGTCCAAGTTCCCGTTAGGTAACCTAGATAGGCCAAGTACCCGCAAGGTGACCTACATAGTCCAAGTGCCCGCTAGGTAAACTAGATATTTCAAGTTCCAGTTTACTAATCTAGATAGTCCAAGTACCCGCTAGGTAACCTACATAGTCCAAGTGCCCATTCGTTAACCTAGATAGTCCAAGTGCCCGCTAGGTAACCTATACTGTCCAAGTGCCCGCTAGGTTACCTATATAGTCCATGTGCACGTTCTTTAACTTAGATAGTCCAAGTCGCGCTAGGTAACCTATATAGTCCAAGTGCCCGCTAGTTAAACTATAGTCCAAGTGCCCGCTAGGTAACCTACATATTCCAAGTTCCCGCTAGGTAACCAAGATTGTCCAAGTGCCCGTTACCTAACCTAGATAGTCCAAGTGCCCGTTAGGTTACCTACATAGTCCAAGTGCCCGCTAATTAACCTACATAGTCCAAGTGCCCGTTAGGTAACCTAGACAGTCCAAGTGCCCGATAGTTAACCTCCATAGTCCAAGTGCCCGCTAATTAACCTATATAGTCCAAGTGCCCGCTAGGGAACCTGCATCATCCAAGTGCCCGCTAGTTAATCTAGATAGTCCAAGTGCCCGCTAGTTAAGCTAGATAGTCCAAGTGGCCGCTAGTTAACCTAGATCATCCAAGTGCCCGCTAGTTAACCTAGATCGCCCAAGTGCCCGCTAGTTAACCTACATAGTCCAAGGTCCGCTAGTTAACCTAGATATTCCAAGTGCCCGCTAGTTAACCTACATAGTCCAAGGGCCCTCTAGTTAACCTAGATAGTCCAAGTGCCCACTAGGGGAAGTACATAGTCCAAGTGCACGCTAGGTAACCTAGATAGTCTAAGGGCCCGCTAGTTAACCTACATAGTCCAACTGCCCGATAGGGAACCTACATAGTCCAAGCGCTCGCTAAGGGACGAACATAGTCCAAGTGCCCGCTAGGGAACCTACATAGTCCAAGTGCCCGCTAGGTAACCTAGATAGTCCAAGTGCCCGCTAGTTAACCTACATAGTCCAAGTGCCCAATGAGGAACCTACATAGTCCAAGTGCCCGATAGGGAATCTTCATATTCCAAGTGCCCGTTAGGGAACCCAGATAGTCCAAGTGCCCGCTAGGTAACCTCCATAGTCCAAGTGCCCGCTAGGTAACCTCCATAGTCCAAGTGCCCGTTCGTTAACCTAGATAGTCCAAGTTCCTGTTAGCTAACCTACATAGTCCAAGTGCCCGCTAGTTAACCTATATAGTCCAAGTGCCCGCTAGTTAACCTTCATTGTCCAAGTCCCTGATGGGGAACCTACATAGTCCAAGTATCCGCTAGGTAACCTACATAGTCCAAATGCCCGCTAGTAACGTACATAGTCCAAGTGCCCGTTAGGTAACCTAGATAGTCCAAATGCGCGCTAGGGAACCCACATAGCCCAAGTGCCCATTAAAGAACTTACATAATCAAAGCCCTGCTAGGGAACCTACATAGTCCAAGTGCCCGCTAGGGAACCTAGATAGTCCAAGTACCCGTTAGCTAACCTAGATAGTCCAAGTGCCCGCTAGGTAACCTCCATAGTCCAAGTGCCCGCTAGGTAACCTCCATAGTCCAAGTGCCCGTTCGTTAACCTAGATAGTCCAAGTTCCTGTTAGCTAACCTACATAATCCAAGTGTCCGTTCGTTAACCTAGATAGTTCAAGTGCCCGCTAGGTAACCTAGACTGTCCAAGTGCCTGCTAGGTAACCTACATAGTCTAAGTGCCCGCTAGGGACCTACATAGTCCAAGTGCCCGCTAGGTAACCTACATAGTCCAAGTGCCCGTTAGTTAACCTAGATAGTCAAAGTGCCTGCTAGGTAACCTAGATAGTCCAAATGCCTGCTAGGGTACCCACATAGTCCGACTGCCCGATAGGGAACCAACATAGTCCAAGTGCCCGCTAAGGGACCGACATAGTCCAAGTGACCGCTAGGGAACCTACATAGTCCAAATGCCCGTTAGGGTACCCACAGGGTCCAACTGCCCGAAAGGGAACCAACATAGTCCAAGTGCCCGCTAAGGGACCTACGTAGTCCAAGTGCCCGTTAGGGAACCTACATAGTCCAAGTGCCCTCTAGGGAACCTGCATCGTCCAAGTGCCCGCCAGTTAACATAGAGAGTCTAAGTTCCCGCTAGTTAACCTAGATAGTCCAAGTGCCCGCTAGTTAACCTAGATCATCCAAGTGCCCGCTAGTTAACCTACATAGTCCAAGGTCCGTTAGATAACCTAGAGAGTCCAAGTGCCCTCTAGATAACCTTCATAGTCCAAGGGCCCTCTAGTTAACCTCGATAGTCCAAGTGCCCGCTAGGGGACGTACATAGTCCAAGTGCCCGCTGGACAACCTAGATAGTCCAAGTGCCCGCTAGTTGACCTACATAGTCCAAGTGCGCGCTTGTTAACCTAGATAGTCCAAGTGTCCGAAAGGGAACCTACGTATTCCAAGTGCCCGTTAGGGCACCTAGATAGTCCAAGTAACCATAGTGAACCTATATAATCCAAGTGCCCTCTAGGGAAGCTACATAGTCAAAGTGCCCGCTAGGGAACCTGCATTGTACAAGTGCCCGCTAGTTAACCTAGATATTCCAAGTGCCCGCTAGGTAACCTAGATAGTCGAAGGGCCCCCTAGTTAACCTACATAGTCCAAGTGCCCGATAGGGAACCTACATAGTCCAAGTGCCCTCTAGGGAAGCTACATATTCATAGTGCCCGCTAGGGAACCTGCATTTTCCAAGTGCCCGCTAGTTAACCAAGATTGTCCAAGTGTCCGCTAGTAAACCTACATAGTCCAAGTCCCCGTTAGGTAACCTAGATAGGCCAAGTGCCCGCAAGATAACTTACATAGTCCAAGTGCCCGCTAGGTAACCTAGATATTCCAAGTTCCGGTTTACTAACCTAGATAGTCCAAGTGCCCGCTAGGTAACCTACATAGTCCAAGTGCCCATTCGTTAACCTAGGTAGTCCAAGTGCCCCCTAGGTAACCTATACTGTCCAAGTGCCCGCTAGGTTACCTACATAGTCCAAGTGCACGTTCGTTAACTTAGATAGTCCAAGTTGCGCTAGGTAACATACATAGTCCAAGTGCCCGCTAGTTAAACTATAGTCCAAGTGCCCGCTAGGTAACCTACAAATTCCAAGTTCCCGCTAGGTAACCTAGATAGTCCAAGTGCCCGTTACCTAACCTAGATAGTCCAAGTGCCCATTAGGTTACCTACATAGTCCACGTGCCGGTTCGTTAACCTAGATAGTCCAAGTGCCCGCTAGGTAACCTACATAGTCCAAGTGCCCGCTAATTAACCTACATAGTCCAAGTGCCCGTTAGGTAACCTAGACAGTCCAAGTGCCCGCTAGGTAACCTCCATAGTCCAAGTGCCCGCTAATTAACCTATATAGTCCAAGTGCCCGCTAGGGAACCTGCATCGGCCAAGTGCCCGCTAGTTAATCTAGATAGTCCAAGTGCCCGCTAGTTAACCTACATAGTCCAAGGGCCCTCTATTTAAACTAGATAGTCCAAGTGCCCGCTAGGGGACGTACATAGTCCAAGTGCCCGCTAGGTAACCTAGATAGTCTAAGGGCCCGCTAGTTAACCTACATAGTCCAACTGCCCGATATGGAACTTACATAGTCCAAGATCCCGCTAAGGGACGAACATAGTCCAAGTGCCCGCTAGGGAACCTACATAGTCCAAGTGCCCGCTAGGTAACCTAGATCGTCCAAGTGCCCGCTAGTTAACCTACATAGTCCAAGTGCCCGCTGAGGAACCTACATAGTCCAAGTGTCCGAAAGGGAACCTACATATTCCAAGTGCCCATTAGGGCACCTAGATAGTCCAAATAACCATAGGGAACCTATATAGTCCAAGTGCCCTCTAGGGAAGCTACATAGTCAAAGTGCCCGCTAGGGAACCTGCATTGTACAAGTGCCCGCTAGTTAACCTAGATAGTCCAAGTGCCCGCTAGGTAACCTAGATAGTCGAAGGGCCCGCTAGTTAACCTACATAGTCCAAGTGCCCGATAGGGAACCTACATAGTCCAAGTGCCCAATGAGGAACCTACATAGTCCAAGTGCCCGATAGGGAATCTTCATATTCCAAGTGCCCGTTAGGGTACCCAGATAGTCCAAGTGCCCATAGGGAACCTATATGGTCCAAGTGCCCTCTAGGGAAGCTACATATTCATAGTGCCCCCTAGGGAACCTGCATTGTCCAAGTGCCCGCTAGTTAACCAAGATTGTCCAAGTGTCCGCTAGTAAACCTACATAGTCCAAGTTCCCGTTAGGTAACCTAGATAGGCCAAGTGCCCGTTACCTATCCTAGATAGTCCAAGTGCCCGTTAGGTTACCTACATAGTCCACGTGCCGGTTCGTTAACCTAGATAGTCCAAGTGCCCGCTAGGTAACCTACATAGTCCAAGTGCCCGCTAATTAACCTACATAGTCCAAGTGCCCGTTAGGTAACCTAGACAGTCCAAGTGCCCGCTAGGTAACCTCCATAGTCCAAGTGCCCGCTAATAAACCTATATAGTCCAAGTGCCCGCTAGGGAACCTGCATCGTCCAAGTGCCCGCTAGTTAACCAAGTTCGTCCAAGTGTCCGCTAGTAAACCTACATAGTCCAAGTTCCCGTTAGGTAACCTAGATAGGCCAAGTACCCGCAAGGTGACCTACATAGTCCAAGTGCCCGCTAGGTAAACTAGATATTTCAAGTTCCGGTTTACTAATCTAGATAGTCCAAGTACCCGCTAGGTAACCTACATAGTCCAAGTGCCCATTCGTTAACCTAGATAGTCCAAGTGCCCGCTAGGTAACCTATACTGTCCAAGTGCCCGCTAGGTTACCTATATAGTCCATGTGCACGTTCTTTAACTTAGATAGTCCAAGTCGCGCTAGGTAACCTATATAGTCCAAGTGCCCGCTAGTTAAACTATAGTCCAAGTGCCCGCTAGGTAACCTACATATTCCAAGTTCCCGCTAGGTAACCAAGATTGTCCAAGTGCCCGTTACCTAACCTAGATAGTCCAAGTGCCCGTTAGGTTACCTACATAGTCCAAGTGCCCGCTAATTAACCTACATAGTCCAAGTGCCCGTTAGGTAACCTAGACAGTCCAAGTGCCCGATAGTTAACCTCCATAGTCCAAGTGCCCGCTAATTAACCTATATAGTCCAAGTGCCCTCTAGGGAACCTGCATCATCCAAGTGCCCGCTAGTTAATCTAGATAGTCCAAGTGCCCGCTAGTTAAGCTAGATAGTCCAAGTGGCCGCTAGTTAACCTAGATCGTCCAAGTGCCCGCTAGTTAACCTAGATCGCCCAAGTGCCCGCTAGTTAACCTACATAGTCCAAGGTCCGCTAGTTAACCTAGATATTCCAAGTGCCCGCTAGTTAACCTACATAGTCCAAGGGCCCTCTAGTTAACCTAGATAGTCCAAGTGCCCACTAGGGGAAGTACATAGTCCAAGTGCACGCTAGGTAACCTAGATAGTCTAAGGGCCCGCTAGTTAACCTACATAGTCCAACTGCCCGATAGGGAACCTACATAGTCCAAGCGCTCGCTAAGGGACGAACATAGTCCAAGTGCCCGCTAGGGAACCTACATAGTCCAAGTGCCCGCTAGGTAACCTAGATAGTCCAAGTGCCCGCTAGTTAACCTACATAGTCCAAGTGCGCAATGAGGAACCTACATAGTCCAAGTGCCCGATAGGGAATCTTCATATTCCAAGTGCCCGTTAGGGAACCCAGATAGTCCAAGTGCCCGCTAGGTAACCTCCATAGTCCAAGTGCCCGCTAGGTAACCTCCATAGTCCAAGTGCCCGTTCGTTAACCTAGATAGTCCAAGTTCCTGTTAGCTAACCTACATAGTCCAAGTGCCCGCTAGTTAACCTATATAGTCCAAGTGCCCGCTAGTTAACCTTCATTGTCCAAGTCCCTGATGGGGAACCTACATAGTCCAAGTATCCGCTAGGTAACCTACATAGTCCAAATGCCCGCTAGTAACGTACATAGTCCAAGTGCCCGTTAGGTAACCTAGATAGTCCAAATGCCCGCTAGGGAACCCACATAGCCCAAGTGCCCATTAAAGAACTTACATAATCAAAGCCCTGCTAGGGAACCTACATAGTCCAAGTGCCCGCTAGGGAACCTAGATAGTCCAAGTACCCGTTAGCTAACCTAGATAGTCCAAGTGCCCGCTAGGTAACCTCCATAGTCCAAGTGCCCGCTAGGTAACCTCCATAGTCCAAGTGCCCGTTCGTTAACCTAGATAGTCCAAGTTCCTGTTAGCTAACCTACATAATCCAAGTGTCCGTTCGTTAACCTAGATAGTTCAAGTGCCCGCTAGGTAACCTAGACTGTCCAAGTGCCTGCTAGGTAACCTACATAGTCTAAGTGCCCGCTAGGGACCTACATAGTCCAAGTGCCCGCTAGGTAACCTACATAGTCCAAGTGCCCGTTAGTTAACCTAGATAGTCAAAGTGCCTGCTAGGTAACCTAGATAGTCCAAATGCCTGCTAGGGTACCCACATAGTCCGACTGCCCGATAGGGAACCAACATAGTCCAAGTGCCCGCTAAGGGACCGACATAGTCCAAGTGACCGCTAGGGAACCTACATAGTCCAAATGCCCGTTAGGGTACCCACAGGGTCCAACTGCCCGAAAGGGAACCAACATAGTCCCAGTGCCCGCTAAGGGACCTACGTAGTCCAAGTGCCCGTTAGGGAACCTACATAGTCCAAGTGCCCTCTAGGGAATCTGCATCGTCCAAGTGCCCGCCAGTTAACATAGAGAGTCTAAGTTCCCGCTAGTTAACCTAGATAGTCCAAGTGCCCGCTAGTTAACCTAGATCATCCAAGTGCCCGCTAGTTAACCTACATAGTCCAAGGTCCGTTAGATAACCTAGAGAGTCCAAGTGCCCTCTAGATAACCTACATAGTCCAAGGGCCCTCTAGTTAACCTCGATAGTCCAAGTGCCCGCTAGGGGACGTACATAGTCCAAGTGCCCGCTGGACAACCTAGATAGTCCAAGTGCCCGCTAGTTGACCTACATAGTCCAAGTGCGCGCTTGTTAACCTAGATAGTCCAAGTGTCCGAAAGGGAACCTACGTATTCCAAGTGCCGGTTAGGGCACCTAGATAGTCCAAGTAACCATAGTGAACCTATATAATCCAAGTGCCCTCTAGGGAAGCTACATAGTCAAAGTGCCCGCTAGGGAACCTGCATTGTACAAGTGCCCGCTAGTTAACCTAGATATTCCAAGTGCCCGCTAGGTAACCTAGATAGTCGAAGGGCCCCCTAGTTAACCTACATAGTCCAAGTGCCCGATAGGGAACCTACATAGTCCAAGTGCCCTCTAGGGAAGCTACATATTCATAGTGCCCGCTAGGGAACCTGCATTTTCCAAGTGCCCGCTAGTTAACCAAGATTGTCCAAGTGTCCGCTAGTAAACCTACATAGTCCAAGTCCCCGTTAGGTAACCTAGATAGGCCAAGTGCCCGCAAGATAACCTACATAGTCCAAGTGCCCGCTAGGTAACCTAGATATTCCAAGTTCCGGTTTACTAACCTAGATAGTCCAAGTGCCCGCTAGGTAACCTACATAGTCCAAGTGCCCATTCGTTAACCTAGGTAGTCCAAGTGCCCCCTAGGTAACCTATACTGTCCAAGTGCCCGCTAGGTTACCTACATAGTCCAAGTGCACGTTCGTTAACTTAGATAGTCCAAGTTGCGCTAGGTAACATACATAGTCCAAGGGCCCGCTAGGTAACCTATATAGTCCAAGTGCCCGCTAGTTAAACTATAGTCCAAGTGCCCGCTAGGTAACCTACAAATTCCAAGTTCCCGCTAGGTAACCTAGATAGTCCAAGTGCCCGTTACCTAACCTAGATAGTCCAAGTGCCCATTAGGTTACCTACATAGTCCACGTGCCGGTTCGTTAACCTAGATAGTCCAAGTGCCCGCTAGGTAACCTACATAGTCCAAGTGCCCGCTAATTAACCTACATAGTCCAAGTGCCCGTTAGGTAACCTAGACAGTCCAAGTGCCCGCTAGGTAACCTCCATAGTCCAAGTGCCCGCTAATTAACCTATATAGTCCAAGTGCCCGCTAGGGAACCTGCATCGGCCAAGTGCCCGCTAGTTAATCTAGATAGTCCAAGTGCCCGCTAGTTAACCTACATAGTCCAAGGGCCCTCTATTTAAACTAGATAGTCCAAGTGCCCGCTAGGGGACGTACATAGTCCAAGTGCCCGCTAGGTAACCTAGATAGTCTAAGGGCCCGCTAGTTAACCTACATAGTCCAACTGCCCGATATGGAACTTACATAGTCCAAGATCCCGCTAAGGGACGAACATAGTCCAAGTGCCCGCTAGGGAACCTACATAGTCCAAGTGCCCGCTAGGTAACCTAGATCGTCCAAGTGCCCGCTAGTTAACCTACATAGTCCAAGTGCCCGCTGAGGAACCTACATAGTCCAAGTGTCCGAAAGGGAACCTACATATTCCAAGTGCCCATTAGGGCACCTAGATAGTCCAAATAACCATAGGGAACCTATATAGTCCAAGTGCCCTCTAGGGAAGCTACATAGTCAAAGTGCCCGCTAGGGAACCTGCATTGTACAAGTGCCCGCTAGTTAACCTAGATAGTCCAAGTGCCCGCTAGGTAACCTAGATAGTCGAAGGGCCCGCTAGTTAACCTACATAGTCCAAGTGCCCGATAGGGAACCTACATAGTCCAAGTGCCCAATGAGGAACCTACATAGTCCAAGTGCCCGATAGGGAATCTTCATATTCCAAGTGCCCGTTAGGGTACCCAGATAGTCCAAGTGCCCATAGGGAACCTATATGGTCCAAGTGCCCTCTAGGGAAGCTACATATTCATAGTGCCCCCTAGGGAACCTGCATTGTCCAAGTGCCCGCTAGTTAACCAAGATTGTCCAAGTGTCCGCTAGTAAACCTACATAGTCCAAGTTCCCGTTAGGTAACCTAGATAGGCCAAGTGCCCGTTACCTAACCTAGATAGTCCAAGTGCCCGTTAGGTTACCTACATAGTCCACGTGCCGGTTCGTTAACCTAGATAGTCCAAGTGCCCGCTAGGTAACCTACATAGTCCAAGTGCCCGCTAATTAACCTACATAGTCCAAGTGCCCGTTAGGTAACCTAGACAGTCCAAGTGCCCGCTAGGTAACCTCCATAGTCCAAGTGCCCGCTAATAAACCTATATAGTCCAAGTGCCCGCTAGGGAACCTGCATCGTCCAAGTGCCGGCTAGTTAACCAAGATCGTCCAAGTGTCCGCTAGTAAACCTACATAGTCCAAGTTCCCGTTAGGTAACCTAGATAGGCCAAGTACCCGCAAGGTGACCTACATAGTCCAAGTGCCCGCTAGGTAAACTAGATATTTCAAGTTCCGGTCTACTAATCTAGATAGTCCAAGTACCCGCTAGGTAACCTACATAGTCCAAGTGCCCATTCGTTAACCTAGATAGTCCAAGTGCCCGCTAGGTAACCTATACTGTCCAAGTGCCCGCTAGGTTACCTATATAGTCCATGTGCACGTTCTTTAACTTAGATAGTCCAAGTCGCGCTAGGTAACCTATATAGTCCAAGTGCCCGCTAGTTAAACTATAGTCCAAGTGCCCGCTAGGTAACCTACATATTCCAAGTTCCCGCTAGGTAACCAAGATTGTCCAAGTGCCCGTTACCTAACCTAGATAGTCCAAGTGCCCGTTAGGTTACCTACATAGTCCAAGTGCCCGCTAATTAACCTACATAGTCCAAGTGCCCGTTAGGTAACCTAGACAGTCCAAGTGCCCGATAGTTAACCTCCATAGTCCAAGTGCCCGCTAATTAACCTATATAGTCCAAGTGCCCGCTAGGGAACCTGCATCATCCAAGTGCCCGCTAGTTAATCTAGATAGTCCAAGTGCCCGCTAGTTAAGCTAGATAGTCCAAGTGGCCGCTAGTTAACCTAGATCGTCCAAGTGCCCGCTAGTTAACCTAGATCGACCAAGTGCCCGCTAGTTAACCTACATAGTCCAAGGTCCGCTAGTTAACCTAGATATTCCAAGTGCCCGCTAGTTAACCTACATAGTCCAAGGGCCCTCTAGTTAACCTAGATAGTCCAAGTGCCCACTAGGGGAAGTACATAGTCCAAGTGCACGCTAGGTAACCTAGATAGTCTAAGGGCCCGCTAGTTAACCTACATAGTCCAACTGCCCGATAGGGAACCTACATAGTCCAAGCGCTCGCTAAGGGACGAACATAGTCCAAGTGCCCGCTAGGGAACCTACATAGTCCAAGTGCCCGCTAGGTAACCTAGATAGTCCAAGTGCCCGCTAGTTAACCTACATAGTCCAAGTGCCCAATGAGGAACCTACATAGTCCAAGTGCCCGATAGGGAATCTTCATATTCCAAGTGCCCGTTAGGGAACCCAGATAGTCCAAGTGCCCGCTAGGTAACCTCCATAGTCCAAGTGCCCGCTAGGTAACCTCCATAGTCCAAGTGCCCGTTCGTTAACCTAGATAGTCCAAGTTCCTGTTAGCTAACCTACATAGTCCAAGTGCCCGCTAGTTAACCTATATAGTCCAAGTGCCCGCTAGTTAACCTTCATTGTCCAAGTCCCTGATGGGGAACCTACATAGTCCAAGTATCCGCTAGGTAACCTACATAGTCCAAATGCCCGCTAGTAACGTACATAGTCCAAGTGCCCGTTAGGTAACCTAGATAGTCCAAATGCCCGCTAGGGAACCCACATAGCCCAAGTGCCCATTAAAGAACTTACATAATCAAAGCCCTGCTAGGGAACCTACTTAGTCCAAGTGCCCGCTAGGGAACCTAGATAGTCCAAGTACCCGTTAGCTAACCTAGATAGTCCAAGTGCCCGCTAGGTAACCTCCATAGTCCAAGTGCCCGCTAGGTAACCTCCATAGTCCAAGTGCCCGTTCGTTAACTTAGATAGTCCAAGTTCCTGTTAGCTAACCTACATAATCCAAGTGTCCGTTCGTTAACCTAGATAGTTCAAGTGCCCGCTAGGTAACCTAGACTGTCCAAGTGCCTGCTAGGTAACCTACATAGTCTAAGTGCCCGCTAGGGACCTACATAGTCCAAGTGCCCGCTAGGTAACCTACATAGTCCAAGTGCCCGTTAGTTAACCTAGATAGTCAAAGTGCCTGCTAGGTAACCTAGATAGTCCAAATGCCTGCTAGGGTACCCACATAGTCCAACTGCCCAATAGGGAACCAACATAGTCCAAGTGCCCGCTAAGGGACCGACATAGTCCAAGTGACCGCTAGGGAACCTACATAATCCAAATGCCCGTTAGGGTACCCACAGGGTCCAACTGCCCGAAAGGGAACCAACATAGTCCAAGTGCCCGCTAAGGGACCTACGTAGTCCAAGTGCCCGTTAGGGAACCTACATAGCCCAAGTGCCCTCTAGGGAACCTGCATCGTCCAAGTGCCCGCCAGTTAACATAGAGAGTCTAAGTTCCCGCTAGTTAACCTAGATAGTCCAAGTGCCCGCTAGTTAACCTAGATCATCCAAGTGCCCGCTAGTTAACCTACATAGTCCAAGGTCCGTTAGATAACCTAGAGAGTCCAAGTGCCCTCTAGATAACCTACATAGTCCAAGGGCCCTCTAGTTAACCTCGATAGTCCAAGTGCCCGCTAGGGGACGTACATAGTCCAAGTGCCCGCTGGACAACCTAGATAGTCCAAGTGCCCGCTAGTTGACCTACATAGTCCAAGTGCGCGCTTGTTAACCTAGATAGTCCAAGTGTCCGAAAGGGAACCTACGTATTCCAAGTGCCCGTTAGGGCACCTAGATAGTCCAAGTAACCATAGTGAACCTATATAATCCAAGTGCCCTCTAGGGAAGCTACATAGTCAAAGTGCCCGCTAGGGAACCTGCATTGTACAAGTGCCCGCTAGTTAACCTAGATATTCCAAGTGCCCGCTAGGTAACCTAGATAGTCGAAGGGCCCCCTAGTTAACCTACATAGTCCAAGTGCCCGATAGGGAACCTACATAGTCCAAGTGCCCTCTAGGGAAGCTACATATTCATAGTGCCCGCTAGGGAACCTGCATTTTCCAAGTGCCCGCTAGTTAACCAAGATTGTCCAAGTGTCCGCTAGTAAACCTACATAGTCCAAGTCCCCGTTAGGTAACCTAGATAGGCCAAGTGCCCGCAAGATAACCTACATAGTCCAAGTGCCCGCTAGGTAACCTAGATATTCCAAGTTCCGGTTTACTAACCTAGATAGTCCAAGTGCCCGCTAGGTAACCTACATAGTCCAAGTGCCCATTCGTTAACCTAGGTAGTCCAAGTGCCCCCTAGGTAACCTATACTGTCCAAGTGCCCGCTAGGTTACCTACATAGTCCAAGTGCACGTTCGTTAACTTAGATAGTCCAAGTTGCGCTAGGTAACATACATAGTCCAAGGGCCCGCTAGGTAACCTATATAGTCCAAGTGCCCGCTAGTTAAACTATAGTCCAAGTGCCCGCTAGGTAACCTACAAATTCCAAGTTCCCGCTAGGTAACCTAGATAGTCCAAGTGCCCGTTACCTAACCTAGATAGTCCAAGTGCCCATTAGGTTACCTACATAGTCCACGTGCCGGTTCGTTAACCTAGATAGTCCAAGTGCCCGCTAGGTAACCTACATAGTCCAAGTGCCCGCTAATTAACCTACATAGTCCAAGTGCCCGTTAGGTAACCTAGACAGTCCAAGTGCCCGCTAGGTAACCTCCATAGTCCAAGTGCCCGCTAATTAACCTATATAGTCCAAGTGCCCGCTAGGGAACCTGCATCGGCCAAGTGCCCGCTAGTTAATCTAGATAGTCCAAGTGCCCGCTAGTTAACCTACATAGTCCAAGGGCCCTCTATTTAAACTAGATAGTCCAAGTGCCCGCTAGGGGACGTACATAGTCCAAGTGCCCGCTAGGTAACCTAGATAGTCTAAGGGCCCGCTAGTTAACCTACATAGTCCAACTGCCCGATATGGAACTTACATAGTCCAAGATCCCGCTAAGGGACGAACATAGTCCAAGTGCCCGCTAGGGAACCTACATAGTCCAAGTGCCCGCTAGGTAACCTAGATCGTCCAAGTGCCCGCTAGTTAACCTACATAGTCCAAGTGCCCGCTGAGGAACCTACATAGTCCAAGTGTCCGAAAGGGAACCTACATATTCCAAGTGCCCATTAGGGCACCTAGATAGTCCAAATAACCATAGGGAACCTATATAGTCCAAGTGCCCTCTAGGGAAGCTACATAGTCAAAGTGCCCGCTAGGGAACCTGCATTGTACAAGTGCCCGCTAGTTAACCTAGATAGTCCAAGTGCCCGCTAGGTAACCTAGATAGTCGAAGGGCCCGCTAGTTAACCTACATAGTCCAAGTGCCCGATAGGGAACCTACATAGTCCAAGTGCCCAATGAGGAACCTACATAGTCCAAGTGCCCGATAGGGAATCTTCATATTCCAAGTGCCCGTTAGGGTACCCAGATAGTCCAAGTGCCCATAGGGAACCTATATGGTCCAAGTGCCCTCTAGGGAAGCTACATATTCATAGTGCCCCCTAGGGAACCTGCATTGTCCAAGTGCCCGCTAGTTAACCAAGATTGTCCAAGTGTCCGCTAGTAAACCTACATAGTCCAAGTTCCCGTTAGGTAACCTAGATAGGCCAAGTGCCCGTTACCTAACCTAGATAGTCCAAGTGCCCGTTAGGTTACCTACATAGTCCACGTGCCGGTTCGTTAACCTAGATAGTCCAAGTGCCCGCTAGGTAACCTACATAGTCCAAGTGCCCGCTAATTAACCTACATAGTCCAAGTGCCCGTTAGGTAACCTAGACAGTCCAAGTGCCCGCTAGGTAACCTCCATAGTCCAAGTGCCCGCTAATAAACCTATATAGTCCAAGTGCCCGCTAGGGAACCTGCATCGTCCAAGTGCCCGCTAGTTAATCTAGATAGTCCAAGTGCCCGCTAGTTAAGCTAGATAGTACAAGTGGCCGCTAGTTAACCTAGATCGTCCAAGTGCCCGCTAGTTAACCTCCATAGTCCAAGGTCCGCTAGTTAACCTAGATATTCCAAGTGCCTGCTAGTTAACCTACATAGTCCAAGGGCCCTCTATTTAACCTAGATAGTCCAAGTGCCCGCTAAGGGACGTACATAGTCCAAGTGCCCGCTAGGTAACCTAGATAGTCTAAGGGCCCGCTAGTTAACCTACATAGTCCAACTGCCTGATAGGGAACCTACATAGTCCAAGTGCCCGCTAAGGTACGAACATAGTCCAAGGGCCCGCTAGTGAACCTACACAGTCCAAGTGCCTGCTAGGTAACCTAGATAGTCCAAGTGCCCGCTAGGGAACCTACATAGTCCAAGTGCCCGCTGGGAAGCTAGATAGTCCAAGTGCCCGCTAGTTAACCTACATAGTCCAAGTGCCCGCTGAGGAACCTACATAGTCCAAGTCTCCAAAAGGGAACCTACGTATTCCAACTGCCCATTAGGGCACCTAGATAGTCCAAGTGCCCTCTAGGGAACCTACATAGTCAAAGTGCCCGCTAGGGAACCTGCATTGTACAAGTGCCCTCTAGTTAACCTAGATAGTCCAAGTGCCCGCTAGGTAACCTAGATAGTCCAAGGGCCCGCTAGTTAACCTACATAGTCCAAGTGCCCAATGAGGAACCTACATAGTCCAAGTGCCCAATAGGGAATCTTCATATTCCAAGTGCCCGTTAGGGAACCCAGATTGTCCAAGTGCCCATAGGGAACCTATATAGTCCAAGTTCCCTCTGGGGAAGCTACATATTCATAGTGCCCGCTAGGGAACCTGCATTGTCCAAGTGCCCGCTAGTTAACCTAGATCGTCCAAGTGTCCGCTAGTAAACCTACTTAGTCCAAGTTCCCGTTAGGTAACCTAGATAGGCCAAGTGCCCGCTAGTTAACCTACAGAGTACAATGGCCCGCTAGTTGACCTAGATAGTCCAAGTGCCCGCTAGTTAACCTACATAGTCAAAGGGCCCGCTAGTTAACCTAAGTAGTACAAATGTCCGATAGGGATCCTACATAGTCCAAGTGCCCGCTAGGTAACCTAGATATTCCAAGTTCCGGTTTGCTAACCTAGATAGTCCAAGTGCCCGCTAGGTAACCTACGTAGTTCAAGTGCCCATTCGTTAACTTAGATAGTCCAAGTCGCGGTAGGTAACCAACATAGTCCAAGGGCCGCTAGGTAACCTATATAGTCCAAGTGCCCGCTAATTAAACTATAGTCCAAGTGCCCTCTAGGTAACCTACATATTCCAAGTTCCCGCTAGGTAACCTAGATAGTCCAAGTGCCCGTTACCTAACCTAGATAGTCCAAGTGCCCGATAGGTTAACTACATAGTCCACGTGCCCGTTCGTTAACCTAGATCGTCCAATTGCCCGCTAGGTAACCTACATAGTTCAAGGGCCGGCTAGATAACCTTTAGAATCCAAGTGCCCGCTAGGTAATCTAGATAGTCCAGGTGCCCGTTATGTAACCTAGATAGTCCAAGTGCCCGCTAGTTAACCTACATAGTCCAAGTGCCCCCTAGTTAAGTTAAACCATCCAAGTGCCCGCTAGGTTACCTGCATAGTCCAAGTGCCCGTTAGGTAACCTAGATAGTCCAAGTGCCCGCTACGTAACCTACATAGTCCAAGTGCCCGCTAGGTAACCTAGATAGTCCAAGTACCCGTTAGCTAACCTAGATAGTCCAAGTGCCCGCTAGGTAACCTCCATAGTCCAAGTGCCCGCTAGGTAACCTCCATAGTCCAAGTGCCCGTTCGTTAACCTAGATAGTCCAAGTTCCTGTTAGCTAACCTACATAGTCCACGTGCCATTTCGTTAACCTAGATAGTTCAAGTGCCCGCTAGGTAACCAAGACAGTCCAAGTGCCTGCTAGGTAACCTACATAGTCCAAGTGCCCGTTTGCTAACCTAGATCGTCAAAGGGCCCACTAGTTAACCTACATAGTCCAAGGGCTCTCTAGTTAACCTAGATAGTCCAAGTGCCCGCTAGTTAACCTACATTGTCCAAGTCCCTGATGGGGAACCTACATAGTCCAAGTATCCGCTAGGTAACCTACATAGTCCAAATGCCCGCTAGTAACGTACATAGTCGAAGTGCCCTTTAGGTAAACTAGATAGTCCAAATGCCCGCTAGGGAACACACATAGTCCAAGTGCCCGTTAGAGAACTTACATAGTCAAAGCCCTGCTAGGGAACCTACATAGTCCAAGTGCCCGCTAGGGAACCTAGATAGTCCACGTACACGTTAGCTAACCTAGATAGTCCAAGTGCCCGCTAGGTAACCTCCATAGTCCAAGTGCCCGCTAGGTAACCTCCATAGTCCAAGTGCCCGTTCTTTAACCTATATAGTCCAAGTTCCTGTTAGCTAACCTACATAGTCCAAGTGCCCGTTCGTTAACCTAGATAGTTCAAGTGCCCGCTAGGTAACCTAGACAGTCCAAGTGCCTGCTAGGTAACCAACATAGTCCAAGTGCCCAATGAGGAACCTACATAGTCCACGTGCCCGATAGGGAAACTTCATATTCCAAGTGCCCGTTAGGGAACCCAGATAGTCCAAGTGCCCATAGGGAACCTATATAGTCCAAGTGCCCTCTAGGGAAGCTACATATTCATAGTGCCCGCTAGGGAACCTGCATTGTCCAAGTGCCCGCTAGTTAACCAAGATTGTCCAAGTGTCCGCTAGTAAACCTACATAGTCCAAGTTCCCGTTAGGTAACCTAGATAGGCCAAGTGCCCGCAAGGTAACCTACATAGTCCAAGTGCCCGCTAGGTAACCTAGATATTCCAAGTTCCAGTTTACTAACCTAGATAGGCCAAGTGCCCGCTAGGTAACCTACATAGTCCAAGTGCCCATTCGTTAACCTAGATAATCCAAGTGCCCGCTAGGTAACCTATACTGTCCAAGTGCCCGCTAGGTTACCTACATAGTCCAAGTGCACGTTCGTTAACTTAGATAGTCCAAGTCGCGCTAGGTAACCTATATAGTCCAAGTGCCCGCTAGTTAAACTATAGTCCAAGTGCCCGCTAGGTAACCTACATATTCCCAGTTCCCGCTAGGTAACCTAGATAGTCCAAGTGCCCGTTACCTAACCTACATAGTCCAAGTGCCCGTTAGGTTACCTACATAGTCCACGTGCCGGTTCGTTAACCTAGATAGTCCAAGTGCCCGCTAGGTAACCTACATAGTCCAAGTGCCCGCTAATTAACCTACATAGTCCAAGTGCCCGTTAGGTAACCTAGACAGTCCAAGTGCCCGCTAGGTAACCTCCATAGTCCAAGTGCCCGCTAATAAACCTATATAGTCCAAGTGCCCGCTAGGGAACCTGCATCGTCCAAGTGCCCGCTAGTTAATCTAGATAGTCCAAGTGCCCGCTAGTTAAGCTAGATAGTCCAAGTGGCCGCTAGTTAACCTAGATCGTCCAAGTGCCCGCTAGTTAACCTACATAGTCCAAGGTCCGCTAGTTAACCTAGATATTCCAAGTGCCCGCTAGTTAACCTACATAGTCCAAGGGCCCTCTATTTAACCTAGATAGTCCAAGTGCCCGCTAGGGGACGTACATAGTCCAAGTGCCCGCTAGGTAACCTAGATAGTCTAAGGGCCCGCTAGTTAACCTACATAGTCCAACTGCCCGATAGGGAACCTACATAGTCCAAGTGTCCGCTAAGGTACGAACATAGTCCAAGTGCCCGCTAGTTAACCTACATAGTCCAAGTGCCCGCTGAGGAACCTACATAGTCCAAGTGTCCGAAAGGGAACCTACGTATTCCAAGAGCCCATTAGGGCACCTAGATAGTCCAAGTGCCCATAGGGAACCTATATAGTCCAAGTGCCCTCTAGGGAACCTACATAATCAAAGTGCCCGCTAGGGAACCTGCATTGTACAAGTGCCCTCTAGTTAACCTAGATAGTCCAAGTGCCCGCTAGGTAACCTAGATAGTCCAAGGGCCCGCTAGTTAACCTACATAGTCCAAGTGCCCAATGAGGAACCTACATAGTCCAAGTGCCCGATAGGGAATCTTCATATTCCAAGTGCCCGTTAGGGAACCCAGATTGTCCAAGTGCCCATAGGGAACCTATATAGTCCAAGTTCCCTCTAGGGAAGCTACATATTCATAGTGCCCGCTAGGGAACCTGCATTGTCCAAGTGACCGCTAGTTAACCTAGATCGTCCAAGGGTCCGCTAGTAAACCTACATAGTCCAAGTTCCCGTTAGGTAACCTAGATAGGCCAAGTGCCCGCTAGTTAACCTACATAGTACAATGGCCCGCTAGTTGACCTTGATAGTCCAAGTGCCCGCTAGTTAACCTAGATAGTCAAAGTGCCCGCTAGTTAACCTAAGTAGTACAAATGTCCAATAGGGATCCTACATAATCCAAGTGCCCGCTAGGTAACCTAGATATTCCAAGTTCCGGTTTGCTAACCTAGATAGTCAAGTGCCCGCTATGTAACCTATACTGTCCAAGTGCCCGCTAGGTTACTTACATAGTCCAAGTGCACGTTCGTTAACTTAGATAGTCCAAGTCGCGGTAGGTAACCAACATAGTCTAAGGGCCGCTAGGTAACCTATATAGTCCAAGTGCCCGCTAGTTAACCTATAGTCCAAGTGCCCTCTAGGTAACTTAAACAGTCCAAGTGCCCGCTAGGTTACCTGCATAGTCCAAGTGCCCGTTAGGTAACCTAGATAGTCCAAGTGCCCGCTAGGTAACCTCCATAGTCCAAGTGCCCGCTAGGTAACATCCATAGTCCAAGTGCCCGTTCGTTAACCTAGAGAGTCCAAGTTCCTGTTAGCTAACCTACATAGTCCAAGTGCCCGTTCGTTAACCTAGATAGTTCAAGTGCCCGCTAGGTAACCTAGACAGTCCAAGTGCCTGCTAGGTAACCTACATAGTCCAAGTGCCCGTTTGCTCACCTAGATCGTCAAAGGGCCCGCTAGTTAACCTACATAGTCCAAGGGCCCTCTAGTTAACCTAGATAGTCCAAGTGCCCGCTAGTTAACCTACATTGTCCAAGTCCCTGATGGGGAAAGTACATAGTCCAAGTATCCGCTAGGTAACCTACATAGTCCAAATGCCCACTAGTAACGTACGTAGTCCAAATGCCCGTTAGGTAACCTAGATAGTCCAAATGCCCGCTAGGGAACCTACATAGCCCAAGTGCCCGCTAGGTAACCTACATAGCCCAAATGCCCGCTAGAAACCTACATAGTCCAAGTGCAAGAAGGGAACCTACGTAATCCAAGTTCCCGCTAGGGAACCTACATATTCCAAATGCCCGTTAGGTAACCTAGATAGTCCAAATGCCCGCTAGGGTACCCACATAGTCTAAGTGCCCGTGAGGTAACCTACATTGTCCAAGTGCCCATTCATTAACCTAGATTTTCCAAGTGCCCTCTAGGTAACCTAGACTGTCCAAGTGCCCGCTTGGTTACCTACATAGTCCACGTGCCCGTTCGTTAACCTAGATAGTACAAGAGCCCGCTAGTTAACCTACATAGTCCAAGGGCCCGCTAGTTAACCTAGATAGTCCAAGTGCCCGCTAGTTAACCTACATTGTCCAAGTCCCTGATGGGGAACCTACATAGTCCAAGTATCCGCTAGGTAACCTACATAGTCCAAATGCCCGCAAGTAACGTACATAGTCCAAGTGCCCGTTAGGTAACCTAGATAGTCCAAATGCCCGCTAGGGAACCCACATAGTCAAAGTGCCCGTTAGAGAACTTACATAGTCAAAGTCCTGCTAGGGAACCTACATAGTCCAAGTGCCCGCTAGGTAACCTAGATAGTCCAAGTACCCGTTAGCTAACCTAGATAGTCCAAGTGCCCGCTAGGTAACCTCCATAGTCCAAGTGCCCGCTAGGTAACCTCCATAGTCCAAGTGCCCGTTCGTTAACCTAGATAGTCCAAGTTCCTGTTAGCTAACCTACATAGTCCAAGTGCCCGTTCGTTAACCTAGATAGTTCAAGTGCCCGCTAGGTAACCTAGACAGTCCAAGTGCCTGCTAGGTAACCTACATAGTCCAAGTGCCCGTTTGCTAACCTAGATCGTCAAAGGGCCCGCTAGTTAACCTACATAGTCCAATTGCCCGATAGGTAACCTACATAGTCCAAGTGCCCAATGAGGAACCTACATAGTCCACGTGCCCGATAGGGAAACTTTATATTCCAAGTGCCCGTTAGGGAAACCAGATAGTCCAAGTGCCCATAGGGAACCTATATGGTCCAAGTGCCCTCTAGGGAAGCTACATATTCATAGTGCCCGCTAGGGAACCTGCAT
The DNA here is from genome assembly GCF_050624435.1 of Tenrec ecaudatus. NCBI lineage: Eukaryota > Metazoa > Chordata > Mammalia > Afrosoricida > Tenrecidae > Tenrec > Tenrec ecaudatus. The sequence continues at coordinate 177,856 of NW_027459553.1, read as the reverse complement.
TGTCCAAGTGCCCGCTAGTTAACCAAGATTGTCCAAGTGTCCGCTAGTAAACCTACATAGTCCAAGTTCCCGTTAGGTAACCTAGATAGGCCAAGTGCCCGCAAGGTAACCTACATAGTCCAAGTGCCCGCTAGGTAACCTAGATATTCCAAGTTCCAGTTTACTAACCTAGATAGGCCAAGTGCCCGCTAGGTAACCTACATAGTCCAAGTGCCCATTCGTTAACCTAGACAGTCCAAGTGCCCGCTAGGTAACCTATACTGTCCAAGTGCCCGCTAGGTTAACTACATAGTCCAAGTGCACGTTCGTTAACTTAGATAGTCCAAGTCGCGCTAGGTAACCTATATAGTCCAAGGGCCCGCTAGGTAACCTATATAGTCCAAGTGCCCGCTAGTTAAACTATAGTCCAAGTGCCCGCTAGGTAACCTACATATTCCAAGTTCCCGCTAGGTAACCTAGATAGTCCAAGTGCCCGTTACCTAACCTACATAGTCCAAGTGCCCGTTAGGTTACCTACATAGTCCACGTGCCGGTTCGTTAACCTAGATAGTCCAAGTGCCCGCTAGGTAACCTACATAGTCCAAGTGCCCGCTAATTAACCTACATAGTCCAAGTGCCCATTAGGTAACCTAGACAGTCCAAGTGCCCGCTAGGTAACCTCCATAGTCCAAGTGCCCGCTAATAAACCTATATAGTCCAAGCGCCCGCTAGGGAACCTGCATCGTCCAAGTGCCCGCTAGTTAATCTAGATAGTCCAAGTGCCCGCTAGTTAAGCTAGATAGTCCAAGTGGCCGCTAGTTAACCTAGATCATCCAAGTGCCCGCTAGTTAACCTACATAGTCCAAGGTCCGCTAGTTAACCTAGATATTCCAAGTGCCCGCTAGTTAACCTACATAGTCCAAGGGCCCTCTATTTAACCTAGATAGTCCAAGTGCCCGCTAGGGGACGTACATAGTCCAAATGCACGCTAGGTAACCTAGATAGTCTAAGGGCCCGCTAGTTAACCTACATAGTCCAACTGCCCGATAGGGAACCTACATAGTCCAAGTGTCCACTAAGGTACGAACATAGTCCAAGTGCCCGCTAGGGAACCTACATAGTCCAAGTGCCCGCTAGGTAACCTAGATAGTCCAAGTGCCCGCTAGTTAACCTACATAGTCCAAGGGCCCTCTATTTAACCTAGATAGTCCAAGTGCCCGCTAGGGGACGTACATAGTCCAAGTGCCCGCTAGGTAACCTAGATAGTCTAAGGGCCCGCTAGTTAACCTACATAGTCCAACTGCCCGATAGGGAACCTACATAGTCCAAGTGTCCGCTAAGGTACGAACATAGTCCAAGTGCCCGCTAGTTAACCTACATAGTCCAAGTGCCCGCTGAGGAACCTACATAGTCCAAGTGTCCGAAAGGGAACCTACGTATTCCAAGTGCCCATTAGGGCACCTAGATAGTCCAAGTGCCCATAGGGAACCTATATAGTCCAAGTGACCTCTAGGGAACCTACATAGTCAAAGTGCCCGCTAGGGAACCTGCATTGTACAAGTGCCCTCTAGTTAACCTACATAGTCCAAGTGCCCGCTAGGGAACCTAGATAGTCCAAGGGCCCGCTAGTTAACCTACATAGTCCAAGTGCCCAATGAGGAACCTACATAGTCCAAGTGCCCGATAGGGAATCTTCATATTCCAAGTGCCCGTTAGGGAACCCAGATTGTCCAAGTGCCCATAGGGAACCTATATAGTCCAAGTTCCCTCTAGGGAAGCTACATATTCATAGTGCCCGCTAGGGAACCTGCATTGTCCAAGTGACCGCTAGTTAACCTAGATCGTCCAAGGGTCCGCTAGTAAACCTACATAGTCCAAGTTCCCGTTAGGTAACCTAGATAGGCCAAGTGCCCGCTAGTTAACCTACATAGTACAATGGCCCGCTAGTTGACCTAGATAGTCCAAGTGCCCGCTAGTTAACCTAGATAGTCCAAGTGCCCGCTAGTTAACCTAAGTAGTACAAATGTCCAATAGGGATCCTACATAATCCAAGTGCCCGCTAGGTAACCTAGATATTCCAAGTTCCGGTTTGCTAACCTAGATAGTCAAGTGCCCGCTATGTAACCTATACTGTCCAAGTGCCCGCTAGGTTACTTACATAGTCCAAGTGCACGTTCGTTAACTTAGATAGTCCAAGTCGCGGTAGGTAACCAACATAGTCTAAGGGCCGCTAGGTAACCTATATAGTCCAAGTGCCCGCTAGTTAACCTATAGTCCAAGTGCCCTCTAGGTAACTTAAACAGTCCAAGTGACCGCTAGGTTACCTGCATAGTCCAAGTGCCCGTTAGGAAACCTAGATAGTCCAAGTGCCCGCTAGGTAACCTCCATAGTCCAAGTGCCCGCTAGGTAACATCCATAGTCCAAGTGCCCGTTCGTTAACCTAGATAGTCCAAATTCCTGTTAGCTAACCTACATAGTCCAAGTGCCCGTTCGTTAACCTAGATAGTTCAAGTGCCCGCTAGGTTACCTAGACAGTCCAAGTGCCTGCTAGGTAACCTACATAGTCCAAGTGCCCGTTTGCTAACCTAGATCGTCAAAGGGCCCGCTAGTTAACCTACATAGTCCAAGGGCCCTCTAGTTAACCTAGATAGTCCAAGTGCCCGCTAGTTAACCTACATTGTCCAAGTCCCTGATGGGGAACGTACATAGTCCAAGTATCCGCTAGGTAACCTACATAGTCCAAATGCCCACTAGTAACGTACGTAGTCCAAATGCCCGTTAGGTAACCTAGATAGTCCAAATGCCCGCTAGGGAACCTACATAGCCCAAGTGCCCGCTAGGTAACCTACATAGTCCAAATGCCCACTAGAAACCTACATAGTCCAAGTGCAAGAAGGGAACCTACGTAATCCAAGTTCCCGCTAGGGAACCTACATATTCCAAATGCCCGTTAGGTAACCTAGATAGTCCAAATGCCCGCTAGGGTACCCACATAGTCTAAGTGCCCGCGAGGTAACCTACATTGTCCAAGTGCACATTCATTAACCTAGATTTTCCAAGTGCCCTCTAGGTAACCTAGACTGTCCAAGTGCCCGCTTGGTTACCTACATAGTCCACGTGCCCGTTCGTTAACCTAGATAGTACAAGAGCCCGCTAGTTAACCTACATAGTCCAAGGGCCCGCTAGTTAACCTAGATAGTCCAAGTGCCCGCTAGTTAACCTACATTGTCCAAGTCCCTGATGGGGAACCTACATAGTCCAAGTATCCGCTAGGTAACCTACATAGTCCAAATGCCCGCAAGTAACGTACATAGTCCAAGTGCCCGTTAGGTAACCTAGATAGTCCAAATGCCCGCTAGGGAACCCACATAGTCCAAGTGCCCGTTAAAGAACTTACATAGTCAAAGCCCTGCTAGGGAACCTACATAGTCCAAGTGCCCGCTAGGTAACCTAGATAGTCCAAGTACCCATTAGCTAACCTAGATAGTCCAAGTGCCCGCTAGGTAACCTCCATAGTCCAAGTGCCCGCTAGGTAACCTCCATAGTCCAAGTGCCCGTTCGTTAACCTAGATAGTCCAAGTTCCTGTTAGCTAACCTACATAGTCCAAGTGCCCGTTCGTTAACCTAGATAGTTCAAGTGCCCGCTAGGTAACCTAGACAGTCCAAGTGCCTGCTAGGTAACCTACATAGTCCAAGTGCCCGTTTGCTAACCTAGATCGTCAAAGGGCCCGCTAGTTAACCTACATAGTCCAAGTGCCCGATGGGTAACCTACATAGTCCAAGTGCCCAATGAGGAACCTACATAGTCCACGTGCCCGATAGGGAAACTTTATATTCCAAGTGCCCGTTAGGGAAACCAGATAGTCCAAGTGCCCATAGGGAACCTATATGGTCCAAGTGCCCTCTAGGGAAGCTACATATTCATAGTGCCCGCTAGGGAACCTGCATTGTCCAAGTGCCCGCTAGTTAACCAAGATTGTCCAAGTGTCTGCTAGTAAACCTACATAGTCCAAGTTCCCGTTAGGTAACCTAGATAGGCCAAGTGCCCGCAAGGTAACCTACATAGTCCAAGTGCCCGCTAGGTAACCTAGATATTCCAAGTTCCAGTTCACTAACCTAGATAGTCCAAGTGCCCGCTAGGTAACCTACATAGTCCAAGTGCCCATTCGTTAACCTAGACAGTCCAAGTGCCCGCTAGGTAACCTATACTGTCCAAGTGCCCGCTAGGTTACCTACATAGTCCAAGTGCACGTTCGTTAACTTAGATAGTCCAAGTCGCGCTAGGTAACCTATATAGTCCAAGGGCCCGCTAGGTAACCTATATAGTCCAAGTGCCCGCTAGTTAAACTATAGTCCAAGTGCCCGCTAGGTAACCTACATATTCCAAGTTCCCGCTAGGTAACCTAGATAGTCCAAGTGCACGTTACCTAACCTACATAGTCCAAGTGCCCGTTAGGTTACCTACATAGTCCACGTGCCGGTTCGTTAACCTAGATAGTCCAAGTGCCCGCTAGGTAACCTACATAGTCCAAGTGCCCGCTAATTAACCTACATAGTCCATGTGCCCATTAGGTAACCTAGACAGTCCAAGTGCCCGCTAGGTAACCTCCATAGTCCAAGTGCCCGCTAATAAACCTATATAGTCCAAGTGCCCGTTAGGGAACCTGCATCGTACAAGTGCCCGCTAGTTAATCTAGATAGTCCAAGTGCCCGCTAGTTAAGCTAGATAATCCAAGTGGCCGCTAGTTAACCTAGATATTTCAAGTGCCCGCTAGTTAACCTACATAGTCCAAGGTCCGCTAGTTAACCTAGATATTCCAAGTGCCCGCTAGTTAACCTACATAGTCCAAGGGCCCTCTATTTAACCTAGATAGTCCAAGTGCCCGCTTGGGGACGTACATAGTCCAAGTGCACGCTAGGTAACCTAGATAGTCTAAGGGCCCGCTAGTTAACCTACATAGTCCAACTGCCCGATAGGGAACCTACATAGTCCAAGTGTCCGCTAAGGTACGAACATAGTCCAAGTGCCCGCTAGGGAACCTACATAGTCCAAGTGCTCGCTAGGTAACCTAGATAGTCCAAGTGCCCGCTAGTTAACCTACATAGTCCAAGTGCCCGCTGAGGAACCTACATAGTCCAAGTGTCCGAAAGGGAACCTACGTATTCCAAGTCCCCATTAGGGCACCTAGATAGTCCAAGTGCCCATAGGGAACCTATATAGTCCAAGTGCCCGCTAGGGAACCTGCATTGTACAAGTGCCCACTAGTTAACCTAGATAGTCCAAGTGCCCGCTAGGTAACCTAGATAGTCCAAGGACCCGCTAGTTAACCTACATAGTCCAAGTGCCCAATGAGGAACCTACATAGTCCAAGTGCCCGATAGGGAATCTTCATATTCCAAGTGCCCGTTAGGGAACCCAGATTGTCCAAGTGCCCATAGGGAACCTATATAGTCCAAGTTCCCTCTAGGGAAGCTACATATTCATAGTGCCCGCTAGGGAACCTGCATTGTCCAAGTGCCCGCTAGTTAACATACATTGTCCAAGTCCCTGATGGGGAACCTACATAGTCCAAGTATCCGCTAGGTAACCTACATAGTCCAAATGCCCGCTAGTAACGTACATAGTCCAAGTGCCCGTTAGGTAACCTAGATAGTCCAAATGCCCGCTAGGGAACCCACATAGTCCAAGTGCCCGCTAGAGAACTTACATAGTCAAAGCCCTGCTAGGGAACCTACATAGTCCAAGTGCCCGCTAAGTAACCTAGATAGTCCAAGTACCCGTTAGCTAACCTAGATAGTCCAAGTGTCCGCTAGGTAACCTCCATAGTCCAAGTGCCCGTTCGTTAACCTAGATAGTCCAAGTTCCTGTTAGCTAACCTCCATAGTCCAAGTGCCCGTTCGTTAACCTAGATAGTTCAAGTGCCCGCTAGTTAACCTAGACAGTGCAAGTGCCTGCTAGGTAACCTACATAGTCCAAGTGCCCGTTTGCTAACCTAGATCGTCAAAGGGCCCGCTAGCTAACCTACATAGTCCAAGGGCCCTCTAGTTAACCTAGATAGTCCAAGTGCCCGCTAGTTAACCTACATTGTCCAAGTCCCTGATGGGGAACCTACATAGTCCAAGTATCCGCTAGGTAACCTACATAGTCCAAATGCCCACTAGTAACGTACGTAGTCCAAATGCCCGTTAGGTAACCTACATAGTCCAAATGCCCGCTAGAAACCTACATAGTCCAAGTGCAAGAAGGGAACCTACATAATCCAAGTGCCCGCTAGGGAACCTACATAGCCCAAATGCCCGTTAGGTAACCTAGATAGTCCAAATGCCCGCTAGGTTACCCACATAGTCTAAGTGCCCGCGAGGTAACCTACATAGTCCAAGTGCCGATTCATTAACCTAGATTTTCCAAGTGCCCTCTAGGTAACCTAGACTGTCCAAGTGCCCGCTTGGTTACCTACATAGTCCACGTGCCCGTTCGTTAACCTAGATAGTACAAGAGCCCGCTAGTTAACCTACATAGTGCAAGGGCCCGCTAGTTAACCTAGATAGTCCAAGTGCCCGCTAGTTAACCTACATTGTCCAAGTCCCTGATGGGGAACCTACATAGTCCAAGTATCCGCTAGGTAACCTACATAGTCCAAATGCCCGCTAGTAACGTACATAGTCCAAGTGCCCGTTAGGTAACCTAGATAGTCCAAATGCCCGCTAGGGAACCCACATAGTCCAAGTGCCCGTTAGAGAACTTACATAGTCAAAGCCCTGCTAGGGAACCTAAATAGTCCAAGTGCCCGCTAGGGAACCTAGATAGTCCAAGTACCCGTTAGCTAACCTAGATAGTCCAAGTGCCCGCTAGGTAACCTACATAATCCAAGTGCCCGTTCGTTAACCTAGATAGTCCAAGATCCTGTTAGCTAACCTACATAGTCCAAGTGCCCGTTCGTTAACCTAGATAGTTCAAGTGCCCGCTAGGTAACCTAGACAGTCCAAGTGCCTGCTAGGTAACCTACATAGTCCAAGTGCCCGCTAGTTAACCTAGATAGTCCAAGTGCCCGCTAGTTAACCTACATTGTCCAAGTCCCTGATGGGGAACCTACATTATCCAAGTATCCGCTAGGTAACGTACATAGTCCAAATGCCCGCTAGTAACGTACATAGTCCAAGTGCCCGTTAGGTAACCTAGATAGTCCAAATGCCCGCTAGGGAACCCACATAGTCCAAGTGCCCGTTAGAGAACTTACATAGTCAAAGCCCTGCTAGGGAACCTACATAGTCCAAGTGCCCGCTAGGGAACCTAGATAGTCCAAGTACCCGTTAGCTAACCTAGATAGTCCAAGTGCCCTCTTGGTAACCTCCATAGTCCAAGTGCCCGTTCGTTAACCTAGATAGTCCAAGTTCCTGTTAGCTAACCTACATAGTCCAAGTGCCTGTTCGTTAACCTAGATAGTTCAAGTGCCCGCTAGGTAACCTAGACAGTCCAAGTGCCTGCTAGGTAACCTACATAGTCCAAGTGCCCGCTAGGGAACCTACATATTCCAAGTGCCCGTTAGTTTACCTAGATAGTCAAAGTGCCTTCTAGGTAACCTAGATAGTCCAAATGCCCGCTAGGATACCCACAGAGTCCAACTGCCCGATAGGGAACCAACATAGTCCAAGTGCCCGCTAAGGGACCTACATAGTCCAAGTGCCCGTTAGGGAACCTACATATTCCAAGTGCCCTCTAGGGAACCTGCATCGTCCATGTGCCCGCTAGTTAACCTAGATAGTCCAAGTGCCCGCTAGTTAACCTACATAGTCCAAGGTCCGTTAGTTAACCTAGATAGTCCAAGTGCCCTTTAGTTAACCTACATAGTCCAAGGGCCCTCTAGTTAACTTCGATAGTCCAAGTGCCCGCTAGGGGACGTACATAGTCCAAGTGCCCGCTGGGCAACCTAGATAGTCCAAGTGCCCGCTAGATTACCTACATAGTCCAAGTGCCCGCTGAGGAACCTACATAGTCCAAGTGTCCGAAAAGGAACCTACGTATTCCAAGTGCCCGTTAGGGCACCTAGATAGTCCAAGTAACCATAGGGAACCTATATAGTCCAAGTGCCCTCTAGGGAAGCTACATAGTCAAAGTGCCCGCTAGGGAACCTGCATTGTACAAGTGTCCGCTAGTTAACCTAGATAGTCCAAGTGCCCACTAGGTAACCTAGATAGTCGAAGGGCCCGCTAGTTAACCTACATAGTCCAAGTGCCCGATAGGGAACCTACATAGTCCAAGTGCCCAATGAGGAACCTACATAGTCCAAGTGCCCGATAGGGAATCTTCATATTCCAAGGGCCTGTTAGGGAACCCAGATAGTCCAAGTGCCCATAGGGAACCTATATGGTCCAAGTGCCCTCTAGGGAAGCTACATATTCATAGTGCCCGCTAGGGAACCTGCATCGTCCAAGTGCCCGCTAGTTAACCTACATTGTCCAAGTCCCTGATGGGGAACCTACATAGTCCAAGTATCCACTAGGTAACCTACATAGTCCAAATGCCCGCTAGTAACGTACATAGTCCAAGTGCGCGCTAGGTAACCTACATATTCCAAGTTCCCGCTAGGTAACCTAGATAGTCCAATTGCCCGCTAGGTAACCTACATAGTCCAAGAGCCGGCAGGTAACTTAGATAGTTCAAGTGCCCGCTAGGTTAGCTGCATAGATAGTTACCTAACCTAGATAGTCCAAGTGCCCGTTAGGTTACCTACATAGTCCACGTGCCCGTTCGTTAACCTAGATAGTACAATTGCCCGCTAGGTAACCTACATAGTCCAAGAGCCGGAAGGTAACTTAGACAGTTCAAGTGCCCGCTAGGTTACCTTCATAGTCCAAGTGCCCGTTAGGTAACCTAGATAGTCCAAGTGCCCGCTAGGTAACCTACATAGTCCAAGTGCCCGCTAGGTAACCTAGATAGTCCAAGTACCCGTTAGCTAACCTAGATAGTCCAAGTGCCCGCTAGGTAACCTCCATAGTCCAAGTTCCCGTTAGGTAACCTAGATAGGCAAAGTGCCCGCTAGTTAACCTACATAGTACAATGGCCCGCTAGTTGACCTAGATAGTCCAAGTGCCAGCTAGTTAACCTAGATAGTCAAAGTGCCCGCTAGTTAACCTAAGTAGTACAAATGTCCGATAGGGATCCTACATAGTCCAAGTGCCCGCTAGGTAACCTAGATATTCCAAGTTCCGGTTTGCTAACCTAGATAGTCCAAGTGCCCGCTAGGTAACCTACGTAGTACAAGTGCCCATTCGTTAACCTAGATAGTCGAAGTGCCTGCTAGTTAAGCTATACTGTCCTAGTGCCCGCTAGGTTACTTACATAGTCCAAGTGCACTTTCGTTAACTTAGATAGTCCAAGTCGCGGTAGGTAACCAACATAGTCCAAGGGCCGCTAGGTAACCTATATAGCCCAAGTGCCCGCTAGTTAGCCTATAGTCCAAGTGCCCTCTAGGTAACCTACATATTCCATGTTTCCGCTAGGTAACCTAGATAGTCCAAGTGCCCGTTACCTAACCTAGATAGTCCAAGTGCCCGTTAGGTTACCTACATAGTCCACGTGCCCGTTCGTTAACCTAGATAGTCCAATTGCCCGCTAGGTAACCTACACAGTCCAAGGGCCGGCTAGGTAACCTTTAGAATCCAAGTGCCCACTAGGTAATCTAGATAGTCCAGGTGCCCGTTAGGTAACCTAGATAGTCCAAGTGCCCGCTAGTTAACCTACACAGTCCAAGTGCCCGCTGGTTAACTTAAACAGTCCAAGTGCCCGCTAGGTTACCTGCATAGTCCAAGTGCCCGTTAGGTAACCTAGATAGTCCAAGTGCCCGCTAGGTAACCTACATAGTCCAAGTGCCCACTAGGTAACCTAGATAGTCCAAGTACCCGTTAGCTAACCTAGATAGTCCAAGTGCCCGCTAGGTAACCTCCATAGTTCAAGTGCCCGCTAGGTAACCTCCATAGTCCAAGTGCCCGTTCGTTAACCTAGATAGTCCAAGTTCCTGTTAGCTAACTTACATAGTCCAAGTGCCCGTTCGTTAACCTAGATAGTCCAAGTGCCTGCTAGGTAACCTAAATAGTCCAAGTGCCCGTTTGCTAACCTAGATCGTCAAAGGGCCCGCTAGTTAACCTACATAGTCCAAGGGCCCGCTAGTTAACCTAGATAGTCCAAGTGCCCGCTAGTTAACCTACATTGTCCAAGTCCCTGATGGGGAACCTACATAGTCCAAGTATCCGCTAGGTAACCTACATAGTCCAAATGCCCGCTAGTAACGTACATAGTCCAAGTGCCCGTTAGGTAACCTATATAGTCCAAATGCCCGCTAGGGAACCCACATAGCCCAAGTGCCCATTAGAGAACTTACATAATCAAAGCCCTGCAAGGGAACCTACATAGTCCAAGTGCCCGCTAGGGAACCTAGATAGTCTAAGTACCCGTTAGCTAACCTAGATAGTCCAAGTGCCCGCTAGGTAACCTCCATAGTCCAAGTGCCCGTTCGTTAACCTAGATAGTCTAAGTTCCTGTTAGCTAACCTACATAGTCCAAGTGTCCGTTCGTTAACCTAGATAGTTCAAGTGCCCGCTAGGTAACCTATACAGTCCAAGTGCCTGCTAGGTAACCTACATAGTCTCAGTGCCCGCTAGCGACCTACATAGTCCAAGTGCCCGCTAGGTAACCTACATAGTCCAAGTGCCCGTTAGTTAACCTAGATAGTCAAAGTGCCTGCTAGGTAACCTAGATACTCCAAATGCCCGCTAGGGTACCCACATAGTCCAACTGCCCGATAGGGAACCAACATAGTCCAAGTGCCCGCTAAGGGACCGACATAGTCCAAGTGACCGCTAGGGAACCTACATAGTCCAAATGCCCGTTAGGGTACCCACAGAGTCCAACTGCCCGATAGGGAACCAACATAGTCCAAGTGCCCGCTAAGGGACCTACATAGTCCAAGTGCCCGTTAGGGAACCTACATAGTCCAAGTGCCCTCTAGGGAACCTGCATCGTCCAAGTGCCCGCCAGTTAACATAGAGAGTCTAAGTTCCCGCTAGTTAACCTAGATAGTCCAAGTGCCCGCTAGTTAACATAGATCGTCCAAGTGCCCGCTAGTTAACCTACATAGTCCAAGGTCCGTTAGTTAACCTAGATAGTCCAAGTGCCCTCTAGATAACCTACATAGTCCAAGGGCCCTCTAGTTAACCTCGATAGTCCAAGTGCCCGCTAGGGGACGTACATAGTCCAAGTGCCCGCTGGACAACCTAGATAGTCCAAGTGCCCGCTAGTTAACCTACATAGTCCAAATGCCCGCTGAGGAACCTACATAGACGAAGTGTCCGAAAGGGAACCTACGTATTCCAAGTGCCCGTTAGGGCACCTAGATAGTCCAAGTAACCATAGGGAACCTATATAGTCCAAGTGCCCTCTAGGGAAGCTACATAGTCAAAGTGCCCGCTAGGGAACCTGCATTGTACAAGTGCCCGCTAGTTAACCTAGATAGTACAAGTGCCCGCTAGGTAACCTAGATAGTCGAAGGGCCCGCTAGTTAACCTACATAGTCCAAGTGCCCGATAGGGAACCTACATAGTCCAAGTGCCCGATAGGGAACCCAGATAGTCCAAGTGCCCATAGGGAACCTATATGGTCCAAGTGCCCTCTAGGGAAGCTACATATTCATAGTGCCCGCTAGGGAACCTGCATTGTCCAAGTGCCCGCTAGTTAACCAAGATTGTCCAAGTGTCCGCTAGTAAACCTACATAGTCCAAGTTCCCGTTAGGTAACCTAGATAGGCCAAGTGCCCGCAAGGTAACCTACATAGTCCAAGTGCCCGCTAGGTAACCTAGATATTCCAAGTTCCGGTTTACTAACCTAGATAGTCCAAGGGCCCGGTAGGTAACCTACATAGTCCAAGTGCCCATTCGTTAACCTAGATAGTCCAAGTGCCCGCTAGGTAACCTATACTGTCCAAGTGCCCGCTAGGTTACCTACATAGTCCATGTGCACGTTCGTTAACTTAGATAGTCCAAGTTGCGCTAGGTAACATACATAGACCAAGGAGCCGCTAGGTAACCTATCTAGTCCAAGTGCCCGCTAGTTAAACTATAGTCCAAGTGCCCGCTAGGTAACCTACATATTCCAAGTTCCCGCTAGGTAACCTAGATAGTCCAAGTGCCCGTTACCTAACCTAGATATTCCAAGTGCCCATTAGGTTACCTACATAGTCCACGTTCCGGTTCGTTAACCTAGATAGTCCAAGTGCCCGCTAATTAACCTACATAGTCCAAGTGCCCACTAATTAACCTACATAGTCCAAGTGCCCGTTAGGTAACCTAGACAATCCAAGTGCCCGCTAGGTAACCTCCATAGTCCAAGTGCCCGCTAATTAACCTATATAGTCCAAGTGCCCGCTAGGGAACCTGCATCGTCCAAGTGCCCGCTAGTTAATCTAGATAGTCCAAGTGCCCGCTAGTTAACCTACATAGTCCAAGGGCCCTCTATTTAACCTAGATAGTCCAAGTGCCTGCTAGGGGACGTACATAGTCCAAGTGCCCGCTAGGTAACCTAGATATTCTAAGGGCCCGCTAGTTAACCTACATAGTCCAACTGCCTGATAGGGAACCTACATAGTCCAAGATCCCGCTAAGGGACGAACATAATCCAAGTGCCCGCTAGGGAACCTACATAGTCCAAGTGCCCGCTAGGTAACCTAGATAGTCCAAGTGCCCGCTAGTTAACCTACATAGTCCAAGTGCCCGCTGAGGAACCTACATACTCCAAGTGTCCGAAAGGGAAACTACGTATTCCAAGTGCCCATTAGGGCACCTAGATAGTCCAAGTGCCCATAGGGAACCTATATGGTCCAAGTGCCCTCTAGGGAAACTACATATTCATAGTGCCCGCAAGGGAACCTGCATTGTCCAAGTGCCCGCTAGTTATCCTAGATCGTCCAAGGGTCCGCTAGTAAACCTACATAGTCCAAGTTCCCGTTAGGTAACCTAGATAGGCCATGTGCCCGCTAGTTAACCTACATAGTACAATGGCCCGCTAGTTGACATAGATAGTCCAAGTGCCCGCTAGTTAACCTCGCTAGTCAAAGTGCCCTCTAGTTAACCTAAGTAGTACAAATGTCCAATAGGGATCCTACATAATCCAAGTGCCCGCTAGGTAACCTAGATATTCCAAGTTCCGGTTTGCTAACCTAGATAGTCCAAGTACCCGCTAGGTAACCTATACTCTAAAAGTGCCCGCTAGGTTACTTACATAGTCCAAGTGCACGTTCGTTAACTTAGATAGTCCAAGTCGCGTTAGGTAACCAACATAATGTAAGGGCCACTAGGTAACCTATATAGTCCAAGTGCCCGCTAGTTAACCTATAGTCCAAGTGCCCTCTAGGTAACTTAAACAGTCCAAGTGCCCGCTAGGTTACCTGCATAGTCCAAGTGCCCGCTAGGTAACCTACACAGTCCAAGTGCCTGCTAGGTAACCTACATAGTCCAAGTGCCCCTTTGCTAACCTAGATCGTCAAAGGGCCCGCTAGTTAACCTACATAGTCCAAGGGCCCTCTAGTTAACCTAGATAGTCCAAGTGCCCGCTAGTTAACCTACATTGTCCAAGTCCCTGATGGGGAGCCTACATAGTCCAAGTATCCGCTAGGTAACCTACATAGTCCAAATGCCCACTAGTAACGTACGTAGTCCAAATGCCCGTTAGGTAACCTAGATAGTCCAAATGCCCGCTAGGGAACCTACATAGCCCAAATGCCCGCTAGGTAACCTACATAGTCCAAATGCCCGCTAGAAACCTACATAGTCCAAGTGCAAGAAGGGAACCTACATAATCCAAGTGCCCGCTAGGGAACCTACATAGTCCAAATGCCCGTTAGGTAACCTAGATAGTCCAAATGCCCGCTAGGGCACCCACATAGTCTAAGTGCCCGCGAGGTAACCTACATAGTCCAAGTGCCCATTCATTAACCTAGATTTTCCAAGTGCCCTCTAGGTAACCTAGACTGTCCAAGTGCCCGCTTGGTTACCTACATAGTCAACGTGCCCGTTCGTTAACCTAGAAAGTACAAGAGCCCGCTAGTTAACCTACATAGTCCAAGGGCCCGCTAGTTAACCTAGATAGTCCAAGTGCCCGCTAGTTAACCTACATTGTCCATGTCCCTGATGGGGAACCTACATAGTCCAAGTATCCGCTAGGTAACCTACATAGTCCAAATGCCCGCTAGTAACGTACATAGTCCAAGTGCCCGTTAGGTAACCTAGATAGTCCAAATGCCCGCTAGGGAACCCACATAGTCCAAGTGCCTGTTAGAGAACTTAGATAGTCAAAGCCCTGCTAGGGAACCTACATAGTCCAAGTGCCCGCTAGGGAACCTAGATAGTCCAAGTACCCGTTAGCTAACCTAGATAGTCCAAGTGCCCGCTAGGTAACCTACATAGTCCAAGTGCCCGTTCGTTAACCTAGATAGTCCAAGTTCCTGTTAGCTAACCTACATAGTCCAAGTGCCCGTTCGTTAACCTAGATAGTTCAAGTGCCCGCTAGGTAACCTAGACAGTCCAAGTGCCTGCTAGGTAACCTACATAGTCCAAGTGCCCGCTAGGGAACCTACATAGTCCAAGGGCCCGCTAGTTAACCTATATAATCCAAGTGCCCGCTAGTTAACCAAGATCGTCCAAGTGTCCGCTAGTAAACCTACATAGTCCAAGTTCCCGTTAGGTAACCTAGATAGGCCAAGTGCCCGCAAGGTAACCTACATAGTCCAAGTGCCCCCTAGGTAACCTAGATATTCCAAGTTCCGGTTTACTAATCTAGATAGTCCAAGTGCCCGCTAGGTAACCTACATAGTCCAAGTGCCCATTCGTTAACCTAGATAGTCCAAGTGCCCGCTAGGTAACCTATATTGTCCAAGTGCCCGCTAGGTTACCTACATAGTCCATGTGCACGTTCGTTAACTTAGATAGTCCAAGTCGCGCTAGGTAACCTACATAGTCCAAAGGCCCGCTAGGTAACCTATATAATCCAAGTGCCCGCTAGTTAAACTATAGTCCAAGTGCCCGCTAGGTAACCTACATATTCCAAGTTCCCGCTATGTAACCAAGATAGTCCAAGTGCCCGTTACCTAACCTAGATAGTCCAAGTGCCCGTTAGGTTACCTGCATAGTCCAAGTGCCCGCTAATTAACCTACATAGTCCAAGTGCCCGTTAGGTAACCTAGACAGTCCAAGTGCCCGATAGTTAACCTCCATAGTCCAAGTGCCCGCTAATTAACCTATATAGTCCAAGTGCCCGCTAGGGAACCTGCATCATCCATGTGCCCGCTAGTTAATCTAGATAGTCCAAGTGCCCGCTAGGTAACCTAGATAGTCCAAGGACCCGCTAGTTAACCTACATAGTCCAAGTGCCCAATGAGGAACCTACATAGTCCAAGTGCCCGATAGGGAATCTTCATATTCCAAGTGCCCGTTAGGGAACCCAGATTGTCCAAGTGCCCATAGGGAACCTATATAGTCCAAGTTCCCTCTAGGGAAGCTACATATTCATAGTGCCCGCTAGGGAACCTGCATTGTCCAAGTGCCCGCTAGTTAACATACATTGTCCAAGTCCCTGATGGGGAACCTACATAGTCCAAGTATCCGCTAGGTAACCTACATAGTCCAAATGCCCGCTAGTAACGTACATAGTCCAAGTGCCCGTTAGGTAACCTAGATAGTCCAAATGCCCGCTAGGGAACCCACATAGTCCAAGTGCCCGCTAGAGAACTTACATAGTCAAAGCCCTGCTAGGGAACCTACATAGTCCAAGTGCCCGCTAAGTAACCTAGATAGTCCAAGTACCCGTTAGCTAACCTAGATAGTCCAAGTGTCCGCTAGGTAACCTCCATAGTCCAAGTGCCCGTTCGTTAACCTAGATAGTCCAAGTTCCTGTTAGCTAACCTCCATAGTCCAAGTGCCCGTTCGTTAACCTAGATAGTTCAAGTGCCCGCTAGTTAACCTAGACAGTGCAAGTGCCTGCTAGGTAACCTACATAGTCCAAGTGCCCGTTTGCTAACCTAGATCGTCAAAGGGCCCGCTAGCTAACCTACATAGTCCAAGGGCCCTCTAGTTAACCTAGATAGTCCAAGTGCCCGCTAGTTAACCTACATTGTCCAAGTCCCTGATGGGGAACCTACATAGTCCAAGTATCCGCTAGGTAACCTACATAGTCCAAATGCCCACTAGTAACGTACGTAGTCCAAATGCCCGTTAGGTAACCTACATAGTCCAAATGCCCGCTAGAAACCTACATAGTCCAAGTGCAAGAAGGGAACCTACATAATCCAAGTGCCCGCTAGGGAACCTACATAGCCCAAATGCCCGTTAGGTAACCTAGATAGTCCAAATGCCCGCTAGGTTACCCACATAGTCTAAGTGCCCGCGAGGTAACCTACATAGTCCAAGTGCCGATTCATTAACCTAGAT
This sequence comes from Tenrec ecaudatus, assembly GCF_050624435.1. Classification (NCBI taxonomy): domain Eukaryota; kingdom Metazoa; phylum Chordata; class Mammalia; order Afrosoricida; family Tenrecidae; genus Tenrec; species Tenrec ecaudatus. Next base: position 161,404 of record NW_027459553.1, on the reverse strand, counting down.
TTTCCAAGTGCCCTCTAGGTAACCTAGACTGTCCAAGTGCCCGCTTGGTTACCTACATAGTCCACGTGCCCGTTCGTTAACCTAGATAGTACAAGAGCCCGCTAGTTAACCTACATAGTGCAAGGGCCCGCTAGTTAACCTAGATAGTCCAAGTGCCCGCTAGTTAACCTACATTGTCCAAGTCCCTGATGGGGAACCTACATAGTCCAAGTATCCGCTAGGTAACCTACATAGTCCAAATGCCCGCTAGTAACGTACATAGTCCAAGTGCCCGTTAGGTAACCTAGATAGTCCAAATGCCCGCTAGGGAACCCACATAGTCCAAGTGCCCGTTAGAGAACTTACATAGTCAAAGCCCTGCTAGGGAACCTAAATAGTCCAAGTGCCCGCTAGGGAACCTAGATAGTCCAAGTACCCGTTAGCTAACCTAGATAGTCCAAGTGCCCGCTAGGTAACCTACATAATCCAAGTGCCCGTTCGTTAACCTAGATAGTCCAAGATCCTGTTAGCTAACCTACATAGTCCAAGTGCCCGTTCGTTAACCTAGATAGTTCAAGTGCCCGCTAGGTAACCTAGACAGTCCAAGTGCCTGCTAGGTAACCTACATAGTCCAAGTGCCCGCTAGTTAACCTAGATAGTCCAAGTGCCCGCTAGTTAACCTACATTGTCCAAGTCCCTGATGGGGAACCTACATTATCCAAGTATCCGCTAGGTAACGTACATAGTCCAAATGCCCGCTAGTAACGTACATAGTCCAAGTGCCCGTTAGGTAACCTAGATAGTCCAAATGCCCGCTAGGGAACCCACATAGTCCAAGTGCCCGTTAGAGAACTTACATAGTCAAAGCCCTGCTAGGGAACCTACATAGTCCAAGTGCCCGCTAGGGAACCTAGATAGTCCAAGTACCCGTTAGCTAACCTAGATAGTCCAAGTGCCCTCTTGGTAACCTCCATAGTCCAAGTGCCCGTTCGTTAACCTAGATAGTCCAAGTTCCTGTTAGCTAACCTACATAGTCCAAGTGCCTGTTCGTTAACCTAGATAGTTCAAGTGCCCGCTAGGTAACCTAGACAGTCCAAGTGCCTGCTAGGTAACCTACATAGTCCAAGTGCCCGCTAGGGAACCTACATATTCCAAGTGCCCGTTAGTTTACCTAGATAGTCAAAGTGCCTTCTAGGTAACCTAGATAGTCCAAATGCCCGCTAGGATACCCACAGAGTCCAACTGCCCGATAGGGAACCAACATAGTCCAAGTGCCCGCTAAGGGACCTACATAGTCCAAGTGCCCGTTAGGGAACCTACATATTCCAAGTGCCCTCTAGGGAACCTGCATCGTCCATGTGCCCGCTAGTTAACCTAGATAGTCCAAGTGCCCGCTAGTTAACCTACATAGTCCAAGGTCCGTTAGTTAACCTAGATAGTCCAAGTGCCCTTTAGTTAACCTACATAGTCCAAGGGCCCTCTAGTTAACTTCGATAGTCCAAGTGCCCGCTAGGGGACGTACATAGTCCAAGTGCCCGCTGGGCAACCTAGATAGTCCAAGTGCCCGCTAGATTACCTACATAGTCCAAGTGCCCGCTGAGGAACCTACATAGTCCAAGTGTCCGAAAAGGAACCTACGTATTCCAAGTGCCCGTTAGGGCACCTAGATAGTCCAAGTAACCATAGGGAACCTATATAGTCCAAGTGCCCTCTAGGGAAGCTACATAGTCAAAGTGCCCGCTAGGGAACCTGCATTGTACAAGTGTCCGCTAGTTAACCTAGATAGTCCAAGTGCCCACTAGGTAACCTAGATAGTCGAAGGGCCCGCTAGTTAACCTACATAGTCCAAGTGCCCGATAGGGAACCTACATAGTCCAAGTGCCCAATGAGGAACCTACATAGTCCAAGTGCCCGATAGGGAATCTTCATATTCCAAGGGCCTGTTAGGGAACCCAGATAGTCCAAGTGCCCATAGGGAACCTATATGGTCCAAGTGCCCTCTAGGGAAGCTACATATTCATAGTGCCCGCTAGGGAACCTGCATCGTCCAAGTGCCCGCTAGTTAACCTACATTGTCCAAGTCCCTGATGGGGAACCTACATAGTCCAAGTATCCACTAGGTAACCTACATAGTCCAAATGCCCGCTAGTAACGTACATAGTCCAAGTGCGCGCTAGGTAACCTACATATTCCAAGTTCCCGCTAGGTAACCTAGATAGTCCAATTGCCCGCTAGGTAACCTACATAGTCCAAGAGCCGGCAGGTAACTTAGATAGTTCAAGTGCCCGCTAGGTTAGCTGCATAGATAGTTACCTAACCTAGATAGTCCAAGTGCCCGTTAGGTTACCTACATAGTCCACGTGCCCGTTCGTTAACCTAGATAGTACAATTGCCCGCTAGGTAACCTACATAGTCCAAGAGCCGGAAGGTAACTTAGACAGTTCAAGTGCCCGCTAGGTTACCTTCATAGTCCAAGTGCCCGTTAGGTAACCTAGATAGTCCAAGTGCCCGCTAGGTAACCTACATAGTCCAAGTGCCCGCTAGGTAACCTAGATAGTCCAAGTACCCGTTAGCTAACCTAGATAGTCCAAGTGCCCGCTAGGTAACCTCCATAGTCCAAGTTCCCGTTAGGTAACCTAGATAGGCAAAGTGCCCGCTAGTTAACCTACATAGTACAATGGCCCGCTAGTTGACCTAGATAGTCCAAGTGCCAGCTAGTTAACCTAGATAGTCAAAGTGCCCGCTAGTTAACCTAAGTAGTACAAATGTCCGATAGGGATCCTACATAGTCCAAGTGCCCGCTAGGTAACCTAGATATTCCAAGTTCCGGTTTGCTAACCTAGATAGTCCAAGTGCCCGCTAGGTAACCTACGTAGTACAAGTGCCCATTCGTTAACCTAGATAGTCGAAGTGCCTGCTAGTTAAGCTATACTGTCCAAGTGCCCGCTAGGTTACTTACATAGTCCAAGTGCACTTTCGTTAACTTAGATAGTCCAAGTCGCGGTAGGTAACCAACATAGTCCAAGGGCCGCTAGGTAACCTATATAGCCCAAGTGCCCGCTAGTTAGCCTATAGTCCAAGTGCCCTCTAGGTAACCTACATATTCCATGTTTCCGCTAGGTAACCTAGATAGTCCAAGTGCCCGTTACCTAACCTAGATAGTCCAAGTGCCCGTTAGGTTACCTACATAGTCCACGTGCCCGTTCGTTAACCTAGATAGTCCAATTGCCCGCTAGGTAACCTACACAGTCCAAGGGCCGGCTAGGTAACCTTTAGAATCCAAGTGCCCACTAGGTAATCTAGATAGTCCAGGTGCCCGTTAGGTAACCTAGATAGTCCAAGTGCCCGCTAGTTAACCTACACAGTCCAAGTGCCCGCTGGTTAACTTAAACAGTCCAAGTGCCCGCTAGGTTACCTGCATAGTCCAAGTGCCCGTTAGGTAACCTAGATAGTCCAAGTGCCCGCTAGGTAACCTACATAGTCCAAGTGCCCACTAGGTAACCTAGATAGTCCAAGTACCCGTTAGCTAACCTAGATAGTCCAAGTGCCCGCTAGGTAACCTCCATAGTTCAAGTGCCCGCTAGGTAACCTCCATAGTCCAAGTGCCCGTTCGTTAACCTAGATAGTCCAAGTTCCTGTTAGCTAACTTACATAGTCCAAGTGCCCGTTCGTTAACCTAGATAGTCCAAGTGCCTGCTAGGTAACCTAAATAGTCCAAGTGCCCGTTTGCTAACCTAGATCGTCAAAGGGCCCGCTAGTTAACCTACATAGTCCAAGGGCCCGCTAGTTAACCTAGATAGTCCAAGTGCCCGCTAGTTAACCTACATTGTCCAAGTCCCTGATGGGGAACCTACATAGTCCAAGTATCCGCTAGGTAACCTACATAGTCCAAATGCCCGCTAGTAACGTACATAGTCCAAGTGCCCGTTAGGTAACCTATATAGTCCAAATGCCCGCTAGGGAACCCACATAGCCCAAGTGCCCATTAGAGAACTTACATAATCAAAGCCCTGCAAGGGAACCTACATAGTCCAAGTGCCCGCTAGGGAACCTAGATAGTCTAAGTACCCGTTAGCTAACCTAGATAGTCCAAGTGCCCGCTAGGTAACCTCCATAGTCCAAGTGCCCGTTCGTTAACCTAGATAGTCTAAGTTCCTGTTAGCTAACCTACATAGTCCAAGTGTCCGTTCGTTAACCTAGATAGTTCAAGTGCCCGCTAGGTAACCTATACAGTCCAAGTGCCTGCTAGGTAACCTACATAGTCTCAGTGCCCGCTAGGGACCTACATAGTCCAAGTGCCCGCTAGGTAACCTACATAGTCCAAGTGCCCGTTAGTTAACCTAGATAGTCAAAGTGCCTGCTAGGTAACCTAGATACTCCAAATGCCCGCTAGGGTACCCACATAGTCCAACTGCCCGATAGGGAACCAACATAGTCCAAGTGCCCGCTAAGGGACCGACATAGTCCAAGTGACCGCTAGGGAACCTACATAGTCCAAATGCCCGTTAGGGTACCCACAGAGTCCAACTGCCCGATAGGGAACCAACATAGTCCAAGTGCCCGCTAAGGGACCTACATAGTCCAAGTGCCCGTTAGGGAACCTACATAGTCCAAGTGCCCTCTAGGGAACCTGCATCGTCCAAGTGCCCGCCAGTTAACATAGAGAGTCTAAGTTCCCGCTAGTTAACCTAGATAGTCCAAGTGCCCGCTAGTTAACATAGATCGTCCAAGTGCCCGCTAGTTAACCTACATAGTCCAAGGTCCGTTAGTTAACCTAGATAGTCCAAGTGCCCTCTAGATAACCTACATAGTCCAAGGGCCCTCTAGTTAACCTCGATAGTCCAAGTGCCCGCTAGGGGACGTACATAGTCCAAGTGCCCGCTGGACAACCTAGATAGTCCAAGTGCCCGCTAGTTAACCTACATAGTCCAAATGCCCGCTGAGGAACCTACATAGACGAAGTGTCCGAAAGGGAACCTACGTATTCCAAGTGCCCGTTAGGGCACCTAGATAGTCCAAGTAACCATAGGGAACCTATATAGTCCAAGTGCCCTCTAGGGAAGCTACATAGTCAAAGTGCCCGCTAGGGAACCTGCATTGTACAAGTGCCCGCTAGTTAACCTAGATAGTACAAGTGCCCGCTAGGTAACCTAGATAGTCGAAGGGCCCGCTAGTTAACCTACATAGTCCAAGTGCCCGATAGGGAACCTACATAGTCCAAGTGCCCGATAGGGAACCCAGATAGTCCAAGTGCCCATAGGGAACCTATATGGTCCAAGTGCCCTCTAGGGAAGCTACATATTCATAGTGCCCGCTAGGGAACCTGCATTGTCCAAGTGCCCGCTAGTTAACCAAGATTGTCCAAGTGTCCGCTAGTAAACCTACATAGTCCAAGTTCCCGTTAGGTAACCTAGATAGGCCAAGTGCCCGCAAGGTAACCTACATAGTCCAAGTGCCCGCTAGGTAACCTAGATATTCCAAGTTCCGGTTTACTAACCTAGATAGTCCAAGGGCCCGGTAGGTAACCTACATAGTCCAAGTGCCCATTCGTTAACCTAGATAGTCCAAGTGCCCGCTAGGTAACCTATACTGTCCAAGTGCCCGCTAGGTTACCTACATAGTCCATGTGCACGTTCGTTAACTTAGATAGTCCAAGTTGCGCTAGGTAACATACATAGACCAAGGAGCCGCTAGGTAACCTATCTAGTCCAAGTGCCCGCTAGTTAAACTATAGTCCAAGTGCCCGCTAGGTAACCTACATATTCCAAGTTCCCGCTAGGTAACCTAGATAGTCCAAGTGCCCGTTACCTAACCTAGATATTCCAAGTGCCCATTAGGTTACCTACATAGTCCACGTTCCGGTTCGTTAACCTAGATAGTCCAAGTGCCCGCTAATTAACCTACATAGTCCAAGTGCCCACTAATTAACCTACATAGTCCAAGTGCCCGTTAGGTAACCTAGACAATCCAAGTGCCCGCTAGGTAACCTCCATAGTCCAAGTGCCCGCTAATTAACCTATATAGTCCAAGTGCCCGCTAGGGAACCTGCATCGTCCAAGTGCCCGCTAGTTAATCTAGATAGTCCAAGTGCCCGCTAGTTAACCTACATAGTCCAAGGGCCCTCTATTTAACCTAGATAGTCCAAGTGCCTGCTAGGGGACGTACATAGTCCAAGTGCCCGCTAGGTAACCTAGATATTCTAAGGGCCCGCTAGTTAACCTACATAGTCCAACTGCCTGATAGGGAACCTACATAGTCCAAGATCCCGCTAAGGGACGAACATAATCCAAGTGCCCGCTAGGGAACCTACATAGTCCAAGTGCCCGCTAGGTAACCTAGATAGTCCAAGTGCCCGCTAGTTAACCTACATAGTCCAAGTGCCCGCTGAGGAACCTACATACTCCAAGTGTCCGAAAGGGAACCTACGTATTCCAAGTGCCCATTAGGGCACCTAGATAGTCCAAGTGCCCATAGGGAACCTATATGGTCCAAGTGCCCTCTAGGGAAACTACATATTCATAGTGCCCGCAAGGGAACCTGCATTGTCCAAGTGCCCGCTAGTTATCCTAGATCGTCCAAGGGTCCGCTAGTAAACCTACATAGTCCAAGTTCCCGTTAGGTAACCTAGATAGGCCAAGTGCCCGCTAGTTAACCTACATAGTACAATGGCCCGCTAGTTGACATAGATAGTCCAAGTGCCCGCTAGTTAACCTCGCTAGTCAAAGTGCCCTCTAGTTAACCTAAGTAGTACAAATGTCCAATAGGGATCCTACATAATCCAAGTGCCCGCTAGGTAACCTAGATATTCCAAGTTCCGGTTTGCTAACCTAGATAGTCCAAGTACCCGCTAGGTAACCTATACTCTAAAAGTGCCCGCTAGGTTACTTACATAGTCCAAGTGCACGTTCGTTAACTTAGATAGTCCAAGTCGCGTTAGGTAACCAACATAATGTAAGGGCCACTAGGTAACCTATATAGTCCAAGTGCCCGCTAGTTAACCTATAGTCCAAGTGCCCTCTAGGTAACTTAAACAGTCCAAGTGCCCGCTAGGTTACCTGCATAGTCCAAGTGCCCGCTAGGTAACCTACACAGTCCAAGTGCCTGCTAGGTAACCTACATAGTCCAAGTGCCCCTTTGCTAACCTAGATCGTCAAAGGGCCCGCTAGTTAACCTACATAGTCCAAGGGCCCTCTAGTTAACCTAGATAGTCCAAGTGCCCGCTAGTTAACCTACATTGTCCAAGTCCCTGATGGGGAGCCTACATAGTCCAAGTATCCGCTAGGTAACCTACATAGTCCAAATGCCCACTAGTAACGTACGTAGTCCAAATGCCCGTTAGGTAACCTAGATAGTCCAAATGCCCGCTAGGGAACCTACATAGCCCAAATGCCCGCTAGGTAACCTACATAGTCCAAATGCCCGCTAGAAACCTACATAGTCCAAGTGCAAGAAGGGAACCTACATAATCCAAGTGCCCGCTAGGGAACCTACATAGTCCAAATGCCCGTTAGGTAACCTAGATAGTCCAAATGCCCGCTAGGGCACCCACATAGTCTAAGTGCCCGCGAGGTAACCTACATAGTCCAAGTGCCCATTCATTAACCTAGATTTTCCAAGTGCCCTCTAGGTAACCTAGACTGTCCAAGTGCCCGCTTGGTTACCTACATAGTCAACGTGCCCGTTCGTTAACCTAGAAAGTACAAGAGCCCGCTAGTTAACCTACATAGTCCAAGGGCCCGCTAGTTAACCTAGATAGTCCAAGTGCCCGCTAGTTAACCTACATTGTCCATGTCCCTGATGGGGAACCTACATAGTCCAAGTATCCGCTAGGTAACCTACATAGTCCAAATGCCCGCTAGTAACGTACATAGTCCAAGTGCCCGTTAGGTAACCTAGATAGTCCAAATGCCCGCTAGGGAACCCACATAGTCCAAGTGCCTGTTAGAGAACTTAGATAGTCAAAGCCCTGCTAGGGAACCTACATAGTCCAAGTGCCCGCTAGGGAACCTAGATAGTCCAAGTACCCGTTAGCTAACCTAGATAGTCCAAGTGCCCGCTAGGTAACCTACATAGTCCAAGTGCCCGTTCGTTAACCTAGATAGTCCAAGTTCCTGTTAGCTAACCTACATAGTCCAAGTGCCCGTTCGTTAACCTAGATAGTTCAAGTGCCCGCTAGGTAACCTAGACAGTCCAAGTGCCTGCTAGGTAACCTACATAGTCCAAGTGCCCGCTAGGGAACCTACATAGTCCAAGGGCCCGCTAGTTAACCTATATAATCCAAGTGCCCGCTAGTTAACCAAGATCGTCCAAGTGTCCGCTAGTAAACCTACATAGTCCAAGTTCCCGTTAGGTAACCTAGATAGGCCAAGTGCCCGCAAGGTAACCTACATAGTCCAAGTGCCCCCTAGGTAACCTAGATATTCCAAGTTCCGGTTTACTAATCTAGATAGTCCAAGTGCCCGCTAGGTAACCTACATAGTCCAAGTGCCCATTCGTTAACCTAGATAGTCCAAGTGCCCGCTAGGTAACCTATATTGTCCAAGTGCCCGCTAGGTTACCTACATAGTCCATGTGCACGTTCGTTAACTTAGATAGTCCAAGTCGCGCTAGGTAACCTACATAGTCCAAAGGCCCGCTAGGTAACCTATATAATCCAAGTGCCCGCTAGTTAAACTATAGTCCAAGTGCCCGCTAGGTAACCTACATATTCCAAGTTCCCGCTATGTAACCAAGATAGTCCAAGTGCCCGTTACCTAACCTAGATAGTCCAAGTGCCCGTTAGGTTACCTGCATAGTCCAAGTGCCCGCTAATTAACCTACATAGTCCAAGTGCCCGTTAGGTAACCTAGACAGTCCAAGTGCCCGATAGTTAACCTCCATAGTCCAAGTGCCCGCTAATTAACCTATATAGTCCAAGTGCCCGCTAGGGAACCTGCATCATCCATGTGCCCGCTAGTTAATCTAGATAGTCCAAGTGCCCGCTAGTTAAGCTAGATAGTCCAAGTGGCCGATAGTTAACCTAGATCGTCCAAGTGCCCGCTAGTTAACCTACATAGTCCAAGGGCCCTCTAGTTAACGTAGATAGTCCAAGTGCCCACTAGGGGAAGTACATAGTCCAAGTGCCCGCTAGGTAACCTAGATAGTCTAAGGGCCCGCTAGTTAACCTACATAGTCCAACTGCCCGATAGGGAACCTACATAGTCCAAGCGCTCGCTAAGGGACGAACATAGTCCAAGTGCTCGCTAGGGAACCTACATAGTCCAAGTGCCCGCTAGGTAACCTAGATAGTCCAAGTGCCCGCTAGTTAACCTACATATTCCAAGTGCCCGCTGAGGAACCTACATAGTCCAAATGTCCGAAAGGGAACCTACGTATTCCAAGTGCCCATTAGGGCACCTAGATAGTCCAAGTGCCCATAGGGAACCTATATAGTCCAAGTGCCCTCTAGGGAACTTACATAGTCAAAGTGCCCGCTAGGGTACCTGCATTGTACAAGTGCCCTCTAGTTAACCTAGATAGTCCAAGTGCCCGCTAGGTAACCTAGATAGTCCAAGGGCCTGCTAGTTAACCTACATAGTCCAACGCCCCTCTAGTTAACCTAGATATTCCAAGTCCCCGCTGGAGGACGTACATAGTTCAAGTGCCCGCTAGGTAACCTAGATAGTCTACGGGCCTGCTAGTTAACCTACATAGTACAACTGCCCGATAGGGAACCTACATAGTCCAAGTGCCCACTAAGGGACGAACATAGTCCAAGTGCCCGCTAGGGAACCTGCATAGTCCAAGTGCCCGATAGGTAACCTAGATAGTCCAAGTGCCCGCTAGTAAACCTACATAGTCCAAGTGCCCACTGAGGAACCTGCATAGTCCAAGTGTCCGAAAGGGAACCTACGTATTCCAAGTGCCCATTAGGGCACCTAGATAGTCCAAGTGCCCATAGGGAACCTATATCGTCCAAGTGCCCTCTAGGGAACCTACATAGTCAAAGTGCCCGCTAGGGAACCTGCATTGTACAAGTGACCTCTAGTTAACCTAGATAGTCCAAGTGCCCGCTAGGTAACCTAGATAGTCCAAGGGCCCGCTAGTTAACCTACAAAGTCCAAGTGCCCGATAGGGAACCTACATAGTCCAAGTGCCCAATGAGAAACCTACATAGTCCAAGTGCCCGATAGGGAATCTTCATATGCCAAGGGCCCGTTAGGGAACCCAGATAGTCCAAGTGCCCATAGGGAACCTACATAGTCCAAGTGCCCTCTAGGGAAGCTACATATTCATAGTGCCCGCTAGGGAACCTGCATTGTCCAAGTGCCCGCTAGTTAACCTAGATCGTCCAAGTGTCCGCTGGTAAACCTACATAGTCCAAGTTCCCGTTAGGTAACCTAGATAGGCCAAGTGCCCGCTAGTTAACCTACATAGTACAATGGCCCGCTAGTTGACCTAGATAGTTCAAGTGCCCGCTAGTTAACCTAGATAGTCAAAGTGCCCGCTAGTTAACCTAAGTAGTACAATGTCCGATAGGGATCCTACATAGTCCATGTGCCCGCTAGGTAACCTAGATATTCCAAGTTCCGGTTTGCTAACCTAGATAGTCCAAGTGCCCGCTAGGTAACCTACATATTCCAAGAGCCCATTCGTTAACCTAGATAGTCCAAGTGCCCGCTAGGTAACCTATACTGTAAAAGTGCCTGCTAGGTTACCTACATAGTTCAAGTGCACGTTCGTTAACTTAGATAGTCCAAGTCGCGCTAGGTAACCTACATAGTCCAAGGGCCACTAGGTAACCTATAGTCCAAGTGCCCTCTAGGGAACCTACATATTCCAAGTTCCCGCTAGGTAACCTAGATAGTCAAAGTGCCCGTTACCTAACCTAGATAGTCCAAGTGCCCGTGAGGTTACCTACATAGTCCACGTGCCCGTTCGATAACATAGATAGTACAATTGCCCGCTAGGTAACCTACATAGTCCAAGAGCCGGCAGGTAACTTAGACAGTTCAAGTGCCCGCTAGGTTACCTGCATAGTCCAAGTGCCCGTTAGGTAACCTAGATAGTCCAAGTGCCCGCTAGGTAACCTACATAGTCCAAGTGCCCGCTAGGTAACCTAGATAGTCCAAGTACCCGTTAGCTAACCTAGATAGTCCAAGTGCCCGCTAGGTAACCTCCATAGTCCAATTGCCTTCTAGGTAACCTCCATAGTCCAAGTGCCCACTAATTTACCTATATAGTCCAAGTGCCCGCTAGGGAAACTGCATCGTTCAAGTGCCCGCTAGTTAATCTAGATAGTCCAAGTGCCCGCTAGTTAACCTAGATAGTCCAAGTGCCCGCTAGTTAACCTAGATCGCCCAAGTGCCCGCTAGTTAACCTACATAGTCCAAGGTCCGCTAGTTAACCTAGATATTCCAAGTGCCCCTTAGTTAACCTACATAGTCAAAGGGCCCTCTAGTTAACCTAGATAGTCCAAGTGCCCGCTAGGGGACATACATAGTCCAAGTGCCCGCTATGTAACCTAGATAGTCTAAGGGCCCGCTAGATAACCTACATAGTCCAACTGCCCGATAGGGAACCTACATAGTCCAAGTGCCCGCTAGGGAACCTACAAAATCCAAGTGCCCGCTAGATAACCTAGATAGTCCAAGTGCCCGCTAGTTAACCTACATAGTCCAAGTGCCCGCTGAGGAACCTACATAGTCCAAGTGTCCGAAAGGGAACCTACGTATTCCAAGTGCCCGTTAGGGCACCTAGATAGTCCAAGTAACCATAGGGAACCTATATAGTCCAAGTGCCCTCTAGGGAAGCTACATAGTCAAAGTGCCCGCTAGGGAACCTGCATTGTACAAGTGCCCGCTAGTTAACCTAGATAGTCCAAGTGCCCGTTGGTAACCTAGATAGTCGAAGGGCCCGCTAGTTAACCTACATAGTCCAAGTGCCCGATAGGGAACCTACATAGTCCAAGTGCCCAATGAGGAACCTACATAGTCTAAGTGCCCGATAGGGAATCTTCATATTCCAAGTGCCCGTTAGGGAACCCAGATAGTCCAAGTGCCCATAGGGAACCTATATCGTCCAAGTGCCCTGTAGGGAAGCTACATATTCATAGTGCCCGCTAGGGAACCTGCATTGTCCAAGTGCCCGCTAGTTAACCAAGATCATCCAAGTGTCCGCTAGTAAACCTACATAGTCCAAGTTCCCGTTAGGTAACCTAGATAGGCCAAGTGCCCGCAAGGTAACCTACATAGTCCAAGTGCCCGCTAGGTAACCTAGATATTCCAAGTTCCGGTTTACTAATCTAGATAGTCCAAGTGCCCGCTAGGTAACCTACATAGTCCAAGTGCCCATTCGTTAACCTAGATAGTCCAAGTGCCCGCTAGGTAACCTATACTGTCCAAGTGCCCGCTAGGTTACCTATATAGTCCATGTGCACGTTCTTTAACTTAGATAGTCCAAGTCACGCTAGGTAACCTATATAGTCCAAGTGCCCGCTAGTTAAACTATAGTCCAAGTGCCCGCTAGCTAACCTACATATTCCAAGTTCCCGCTAGGTAACCAAGATTGTCCAAGTGCCCGTTACCTAACCTAGATAGTCCAAGTGCCCGTTAGGTTACCTACATAGTCCAAGTGCCCGCTAATTAACCTACATAGTCCAAGTGCCCGTTAGGTAACCTAGACAGTCCAAGTGCCCGATAGTTAACCTCCATAGTCCAAGTGCCCGCTAATTAACCTATATAGTCCAAGTGCCCGCTAGGGAACCTGCATCATCCAAGTGCCCGCTAGTTAATCTAGATAGTCCAAGTGCCCGCTAGTTAAGCTAGATAGTCCAAGTGGCCGCTAGTTAACCTAGATCGTCCAAGTGCCCGCTAGTTAACCTAGATCGCCCAAGTGCCCGCTAGTTAACCTACATAGTCCAAGGTCCGCTAGTTAACCTAGATATTCCAAGTGCCCGCTAGTTAACCTACATAGTCCAAGGGCCCTCTAGTTAACCTAGATAGTCCAAGTGCCCACTAGGGGAAGTACATAGTCCAAGTGCACGCTAGGTAACCTAGATAGTCTAAGGGCCCGCTAGTTAACCTACATAGTCCAACTGCCCGATAGGGAACCTACATAGTCCAAGCGCTCGCTAAGGGACGACATAGTCCAAGTGCCCGCTAGGGAACCTACATAGTCCAAGTGCCCGCTGGGTAACCTAGATAGTCCAAGTGCCCGCTAGTTAACCTACATAGTCCAAGTGCCCGCTGAGGAACCTACATAGTCCAAGTGTCCGAAAGGGAACCTACGTATTCCAAGTGCCCATTAGGGCACCTAGATAGTCCAAGTGCCCATAGGGAACCTATATAGTCCAAGTGCCCTCTAGGGAACTTACATAGTCAAAGTGCCCGCTAGGGTACCTGCATTGTACAAGTGCCCTCTAGTTAACCTAGATAGTCCAAGTGCCCGCTAGGTAACCTAGATAGTCCAAGGGCCTGCTAGTTAACCTACATAGTCCAACGGCCCTCTAGTTAACCTAGATAGTCCAAGTGCCCGCTGGAGGACGTACATAGTCCAAGTGCCCGCTAGGTAACCTAGATAGTCTACGGGCCCGCTAGTTAACCTACATAGGACAACTGCCCGATAGGGAACCTACATAGTCCAAGTGCCCGCTAAGGGACGAACATAGTCTAAGTGCCCGCTAGGGAACCTGCATAGTCCAAGTGCCCGATAGGTAACATAGATAGTCCAAGTGCCCGCTAGTAAACCTACATAGTCCAAGTGCCCACTGAGGAACCTGCATAGTCCAAGTGTCCGAAAGGGAACCTACGTATTCCAAGTGCCCATTAGGGCACCTAGATAGTCCAAGTGCCCATAGGGAACCTATATCGTCCAAGTGCCCTCTAGGGAACCTACATAGTCAAAGTGCCCGCTAGGGAACCTGCATTGTACAAGTGCCCTCTAGTTAACCTACATAGTCCAAGTGCCCGCTAGGTAACCTAGATAGTCCAAGGGCCCGCTAGTTAACCTACAAAGTCCAAGTGCCCAATGAGGAACCTACATAGTCCAAGTGCCCGATAGGGAATCTTCATATTCCAAGTGCCCGTTAGGGAACCCAGATAGTCCAAGTGCCCATAGGGAACCTACATAATCCAAGTGCCCTCTAGGGAAGCTACATATTCATAGTGCCCGCTAGGGAACCTGCATTGTCCAAGTGCCCGCTAGTTAACCTAGATCGTCCAAGTGTCCGCTAGTAAACCTACATAGTCCAAGTTCCCGTTAGGTAACCTAGATAGGCCAAGTGCCCGCTAGTTAACCTACATAGTACAATGGCCCGCTAGTTGACCTAGATAGTTCAAGTGCCCGCTAGTTAACCTAGATAGTCAAAGTGCCCGCTAGTTAACCTAAGTAGTACAAATGTCCGATAGGGATCCTACATAGTCCAAGTGCCCGCTAGGTAACCTAGATATTCCAAGTTCTGGTTTGCTAACCTAGATAGTCCAAGTGCCCGCTAGGTAACCTACATAGTCCAAGTGCCCATTCGTTAACCTAGATAGTCCAAGTGCCCGCTAGGTAACCTATACTGTCCAAGTGCCTGCTAGGTTACCTACATAGTCCAAGTGCACGTTCGTTAACTTAGATAGTCCAAGTCGCGCTAGGTAACCTACATAGTCCAAGGGCCACTAGGTAACCTATAGTCCAAGTGCCCTCTAGGGAACCTACATATTCCAAGTTCCCGCTAGGTAACCTAGATAGTCAAAGTGCCCGTTACCTAACCTAGATAGTCCAAGTGCCCGTGAGGTTACCTACATAGTCCAAGTGCCCGTTCGTTAACCTAGATAGTATAATTGCCCGCTAGGTAACCTACATAGTCCAAGAGCCGGCAGGTAACTTAGACAGTTCAAGTGCCCGCTAGGTTACCTGCATACTCCAAGTGCCCGTTAGGTAACCTAGATAGTCCAAGTGCCCGCTAGGTAACCTACATAGTCCAAGTGCCCGCTAGGTAACCTAGATAGTCCAAGTACCCGTTAGCTAACCTAGATAGTCCAAGTGCCCGCTAGGTAACCTCCATAGTCCAATTGCCTTCTAGGTAACCTCCATAGTCCAAGTGCCCAATAATTTACCTATATAGTCCAAGTGCCCGCTAGGGAAACTGCATCGTTCAAGTGCCCGCTAGATAATCTAGATAGTCCAAGTGCCCGCTAGTTAACCTAGATAGTCCAAGTGCCCGCTACTTAACCTAGATCGTCCAAGTGCCCGCTAGTTAACCTACATAGTCCAAGGTCCGCTAGTTAACCGAGATATTCCAAGTGCCCCTTAGTTAACCTACATAGTCAAAGGGCCCTCTAGTTAACCTAGATAGTCCAAGTGCCCGCTAGGGGACATACATAGTCCAAGTGCCCGCTATGTAACCTAGATAGTCTAAGGGCCCGCTAGATAACCTACATAGTACAACTGCCCGATAGGGAACCTACATAGTCCAAGTGCCCGCTAAGGGACGAACATAGTCCAAGTGCCCTCTAGGGAACCTACAAAATCCAAGTGCCCGCTAGGTAACCTAGATAGTCCAAGTGCCCGCTAGTTAACCTACATAGTCCAAGTGCCCGCTGAGGAACCTACATAGTCCAAGTGTCCGAAAGGGAACCTACGTATTCCAAGTGCCCTTTGGGGCACCTAGATAGTCCAAGTGCCCATAGGAAACATATATCGTCGAAGTGCCCTCTAGGGAACCTACATAGTCAAAGTGCCCGCTAGGGAACCTGCATTGTACAAGTGCCCTCTAGTTAACCTAGATAGTCCAAGTGCCCGCTAGTTAACCTAGATAGTCCAAGGGCCCGCTAGTTAACCTACATAGTCCAACTGCCCGATAGGGAACCTACATAGTCCAAGCGCTCGCTAAGGGACGAACATAGTCCAAGTGCCCGCTTGGGAACCTACATAGTCCAAGTGCCCGCTGGGTAACCTAGATAGTCCAAGTGCCCGCTAGTTAACCTACATAGTCCAAGTGCCCGCTGAGGAACCTACATAGTCCAAGTGTCCGAAAGGGAACCTACGTATTCCAAGTGCCCATTAGGGCACCTAGATAGTCCAAGTGCCCATAGGGAACCTATATAGTCCAAGTGCCCTCTAGGGAACTTACATAGTCAAAGTGCCCGCTAGGGTACCTGCATTGTACAAGTGCCCTCTAGTTAACCTAGATAGTCCAAGTGCCCGCTAGGTAACCTAGATAGTCCAAGGGCCTGCTAGTTTACCTACATAGTCCAACGGCCCTCTAGTTAACCTAGATAGTCCAAGTGCTCGCTGGAGGACGTACATAGTCCAAGTGCCCGCTAGGTAACCTAGATAGTCTACGGGCCCGCTACTTAACCTACATAGTACAACTGCCCGATAGGGAACCTACATAGTCCAAGTGCCCGCTAAGGGACGAACATAGTCCAAGTGCCTACTAGGGAACCTGCATAGTCCAAGTGCCCGATAGGTAACCTAGATAGTCCAAGTGCCCGCTAGTTAACCTACATAGTCCAAGTGCCCGCTGAGGAACCTACATAGTCCAAGTGTCCGAAAGGGAACCTACGTATTCCAAGTGCCCATTAGGGCACCTAGATAGTCCAAGTGCCCATAGGGAACCTATATAGTCCAAGTGCCCTCTAGGGAACTTACATAGTCAAAGTGCCCGCTAGGGTACCTGCATTGTACAAGTGCCCTCTAGTTAACCTAGATAGTCCAAGTGCCCGCTAGGTAACCTAGATAGTCCAAGGGCCTGCTAGTTAACCTACATAGTCCAACGGCCCTCTAGTTAACCTAGATAGTCCAAGTGCCCGCTGGAGGACGTACATAGTCCAAGTGCCCGCTAGGTAACCTAGATAGTCTACGGGCCCGCTAGTTAACCTACATAGTACAACTGCCCGATAGGGAACCTACATAGTCCAAGTGCCCGCTAAGGGACGAACATAGTCCAAGTGCCCGCTAGGGAACCTGCATAGTCCAAGTGCCCGATAGGTAACCTAGATAGTCCAAGTGCCCGCTAGTAAACCTACATAGTCCAAGTGCCCACTGAGGAAACTGCATAGTCCAAGTGTCCGAAAGGGAACCTACGTATTCCAAGTGCCCATTAGGGCACCTAGATAGTCCAAGTGCCCATAGGGAACCTATATCGTCCAAGTGCCCTCTAGGGAACCTACATAGTCAAAGTGCCCGCTAGGGAACCTGCATTGTACAAGTGCCCTCTAGTTAACCTTGATAGTCCAAGTGCCCGCTAGGTAACCTAGATAGTCCAAGGGCCCGCTAGTTAACCTACAAAGTCCAAGTGCCCGATAGGGAACCTACATAGTCCAAGTGCCCAATGAGGAACCTACATAGTCCAAGTGCCCGATAGGGAATCTTCATATTCCAAGTGCCCGTTATGGAACCCAGATAGTCCAAGTGCCCATAGGGAACCTACATAGTCCAAGTGCCCTCTAGGGAAGCTACATATTCATAGTGCCCGCTAGGGAACCTGCATTGTCCAAGTGCCCGCTAGTTAACCTAGATCGTCCAAGTGTCCGCTAGTAAACCTACATAGTCCAAGTTCCCGTTACGTAACCTAGATAGGCCAAGTGCCCACTAGTTAACCTACATAGTACAATGGCCCGCTAGTTGACCTAGATAGTTCAAGTGCCCGCTAGTTAACCTAGATAGTGAAAGTGCCCGCTAGTTAACCTAAGTAGTACAAATGTCCGATAGGGATCCTACATAGTCCATGTGCCCGCTAGGTAACCTAGATATTCCAAGTTCCGGTTTGCTAACCTAGATAGTCCAAGTGCCCGCTAGGTAACCTACATAGTCCAAGTGCCCATTCGTTAACCTAGATAGTCCTAGTGCCCGCTAGGTAACCTATACTGTCCAAGTGCCTGCTAGGTTACCTACATAGTCTAAGTGCACGTTCGTTAACTTAGATAGTCCAAGTCGCGCTAGGTAACCTACATAGTCCAAGGGCCACTAGGTAACCTATAGTCCAAGTGCCCTCTATGTAACCTACATATTCCAAGTTCCCGCTAGGTAACCTAGATAGTCAAAGTGCCCGTTACCTAACCTAGATAGTCCAAGTGCCCGTGAGGTTACCTACATAGTCCACGTGCCCGTTCGTTAACCTAGATAGTACAATTGCCCGCTAGGTAACCTACATAGTCCAATAGCTGGCAGGTAACTTAGACATTTCAAGTGCCCGCTAGGTTACCTGCATAGTCCAAGTGCCCGTAAGGTAACCTAGATAGTCCAAGTGCCCGCTAGGTAACCTCCATAGTCCAAGTGCCCGCTAGGTAACCTAGATAGTCCAAGTACCCAATAATTTACCTATATAGTCCAAGTGCCCGCTAGGGAAACTGCATCGTTCAAGTGCCCGCTAGTTAATCTAGATAGTCCAAGTGCCCGCTAGTTAACCTAGATAGTCCAAGTGCCCGCTACTTAACCTAGATCGTCCAAGTGCCCGCTAGTTAACCTACATAGTCCAAGGTCCGCTAGTTAACCTAGATATTCCAAGTGCCCGCTAGTTAACCTACATAGTCAAAGGACCCTCTAGTTAACCTAGATAGTCCAAGTGCCCGCTAGGGGACATACATAGTCCAAGTGCCCACTATGTAACCTAGATAGTCTAAGGGCCCGCTAGATAACCTACATAGTACAACTGCCCGATAGGGAACCTACATAGTCCAAGGGCCCGCTAAGGGACGAACATAGTCCAAGTGCCCGCTAGGGAACCTACAAAATCCAAGTGCCCGCTAGGTAACCTAGATAGTCCAAGTGCCCGCTAGTTAACCTACATAGTCCAAGTGCCCGCTGAGGAACCTACATAGTCCAAGTGTCCGAAAGGGAACCTACGTATTCCAAGTGCCCGTTAGGGCACCTAGATAGTCCAAGTAACCATAGGGAACCTATATAGTCCAAGTGCCCTCCAGGGAAGCTACATAGTCAAAGTGCCCGCTAGGGAACCTGCATTGTACAAGTGCCCGCTAGTTAACCTAGATAGTCCAAGTGCCCGCTAGGTAACCTAGATAGTCGAAGGGCCCGCTAGTTAACCTACATAGTCCAAGTGCCCGATAGGGAACCTACATAGTCCAAGTGCCCAATGAGGAACCTACATAGTCCAAGTGCCCGAGAGGGAATCTTCATATTCCAAGTGCCCGTTAGGGAACCCAGATAGTCCAAGTGCCCATAGGGAACCTATATGGTCCAAGTGCCCTCTAGGGAAGCTACATATTCATAGTGCCCGCTAGGGAACCTGCATTGTCCAAGTGCCCGCTAGTTAACCTAGATCGTCCAAGTTCCCGTTAGGTAACCTAGATAGGCCAAGTGCCCGCAAGGTAACCTACATAGTCCAAGTGCCCGCTAGGTAACCTAGATATTCCAAGTTCCGGTTTACTAATCTAGATAGTCCAAGTGCCCTCTAGGTAACCTACATAGTCCAAGTGCCCATTCGTTAACCTAGATAGTCCAAGTGCCCGCTAGGTAACCTATACTGTCCAAGTGCCCGCTAGGTTACCTATATAGTCCATGTGCACGTTCTTTAACTTAGATAGTCCAAGTCGCGTTAGGTAACCTATATAGTCCAAGTGCCCGCTAGTTAAACTATAGTCCAAGTGCCCGCTAGGTAACCTACATATTCCAAGTTCCCGCTAGGTAACCAAGATTGTCCAAGTGCCCGTTACTTAACCTAGATAGTCCAAGTGCCCGTTAGGTTACCTACATAGTCCAAGTGCCCGCTAATTAACCTACATAGTCCAAGTGCCTGTTAGGTAACCTAGACAGTCCAAGTGCCCGGTAGTTAACCTCCATAGTCCAAGTGCCCGCTAATTAACCTATATAGTCCAAGTGCCCGCTAGGGAACCTGCATCATCCAAGTGCCCGCTAGTTAATCTAGATAGTCCAAGTGCCCGCTAGTTAAGCTAGATAGTCCAAGTGGCCGCTAGTTAACCTAGATCGTCCAAGTGCCCGCTAGTTAACCTAGATCGCCCAAGTGCCCGCTAGTTAACCTACATAGTCCAAGGTCCGCTAGTTAACCTAGATATTTCAAGTGCCCGCTAGTTAACCTACATAGTCCAAGGGCCCTCTAGTTAACCTAGATAGTCCAAGTGCCCACTAGGGGAAGTACATAGTCCAAGTGCACGCTGGTAACCTAGATAGTCTAAGGGCCCGCTAGTTAACCTACATAGTCCAACTGCCCGATAGGGAACCTACATAGTTCAAGCGCTCGCTAAGGGACGAACATAGTCCAAGTGCCCGCTAGGGAACCTACATAGTCCAAGTGCCCGCTAGGTAACCTAGATAGTCCAAGTGCCCGCTAGTTAACCTACATAGTCCAAGTGCCCGCTGAGGAACCTACATAGTCCAAGTGTCCGAAAGGGAACCTACGTATTCCAAGTGCCCATTAGGGCACCTAGATAGTCCAAGTGCCCATAGGGAACCTATATAGTCCAAGTGCCCTCTAGGGAACTTACATAGTCAAAGTGCCCACTAGGGTACCTGCATTGTACAAGTGCCCTCTAGTTAACCTAGATAGTCCAAGTGCCCGCTAGGTAACCTAGATAGTCCAAGGGTCTGCTAGTTAACCTACATAGTCCAACGGCCCTCTAGTTAACCTAGATAGTCCAAGTGCCCGCTGGAGGACGTACATAGTCCAAGTGCCCGCTAGGTAACCTAGATAGTCTACGGGCCCGCTAGTTAACCTACATAGTCCAACTGCCCGATAGGGAACCTACATAGTCCAAGTGCCCGCTAAGGGACGAACATAGTCCAAGTGCCCGCTAGGGAACCTGCATAGTCCAAGTGCCCCATAGGTAACCTAGATAGTCCAAGTGCCCGCTAGTAAACCTACATAGTCCAAGTGCCCACTGAGGAACCTGCATAGTCCAAGTGTCCGAAAGGGAACCTACGTATTCCAAGTGCCCATTAGGGCACCTAGATAGTCCAAGTGCCCATAGGGAACATATATCGTCCAAGTGCCCTCTAGGGAACCTACATAGTCAAAGTGCCCGCTAGGGAACCTGCATTGTACAAGTGCCCTCTAGTTAACCTACATAGTCCAAGTGCCCGCTAGGTAACCTAGATAGTCCAAGGGCCCGCTAGTTAACCTACAAAGTCCAAGTGCCCAATGAGGAACCTACATAGTCCAAGTGCCCGATAGGGAATCTTCATATTCCAAGTGCCCGTTAGGGAACCCAGATAGTCCAAGTGCCCATAGGGAACCTACATAATCCAAGTCCCCTCTAGGGAAGCTACATATTCATAGTGCCCGCTAGGGAACCTGCATTGTCCAAGTGCCCGCTAGTTAACCTAGATCGTCCAAGTGTCCGCTAGTAAACCTACATAGTCCAAGTTCCCGTTAGGTAACCTAGATAGGCCAAGTGCCCGCTAGTTAACCTACATAGTACAATGGCCCGCTAGTTGACCTAGATAGTTTAAGTGCCCGCTAGTTAACCTAGATAGTCAAAGTGCCCGCTAGTTAACCTAAGTAGTACAAATGTCCAATAGGGATCCTACATAGTCCAAGTGCCCGCTAGGTAACCTAGATATTCCAAGTTCCGGTTTGCTAACCTAGATAGTCCAAGTGCCCGCTAGGTAACCTACATAGTCCAAGTGCCCATTCGTTAACCTAGATAGTCCAAGTGCCCGCTAGGTAACCTATACTGTCCAAGTGCCTGCTAGGTTACCTACATAGTCCAAGTGCACGTTCGTTAACTTAGATAGTCCAAGTCGCGCTAGGTAACCTACATAGTCCAAGGGCCACTAGGTAACCTATAGTCCAAGTGCCCTCTAGGGATCCTACATATTCCAAGTTCCCGCTAGGTAACCTAGATAGTCAAAGTGCCCGTTACCTAACCTAGATAGTTCAAGTGCCCGTGAGGTTACCTACATAGTCCACGTGCCCGTTCGTTAACCTAGATAATATAATTGCCCGCTAGGTAACCTACATAGTCCAAGAGCCGGCAGGTAACTTAGACAGTTCAAGTGCCCGCTAGGTTACCTGCATAGTCCAAGTGCCCGTTAGGTAACCTAGATAGTCCAAGTGCCCGCTAGGTAACCTACATAGTCCAAGTGCCCGCTAGGTAACCTAGATAGTCCAAGTACCCGTTAGCTAACCTAGATAGTCCAAGTGCCCGCTAGGTAACCTCCATAGTCCAATTGCCTTCTAGGTAACCTCCATAGTCCAAGTGCCCAATAATTTACCTATATAGTCCAAGTGCCCGCTAGGGAAACTGCATCGTTCAAGTGCCCGCTAGTTAATCTAGATAGTCCAAGTGCCCGCTAGTTAACCTAGATAGTCCAAGTGCCCGCTACTTAACCTAGATCGTCCAAGTGCCCGCTAGTTAACCTACATAGTCCAAGGTCCGCTAGTTAACCTAGATATTCCAAGTGCCCCTTAGTTAACCTACATAGTCAAAGGGCCCTCTAGTTAACCTAGATAGTCCAAGTGCCCGCTAGGGGACATACATACTCCAATTGCCCGCTATGTAACCTAGATAGTCTAAGGGCCCGCTAGATAACCTACATAGTACAACTGCCCGATAGGGAACCTACATGGTCCAAGTGCCCGCTAAGGGACGAACATAGTCCAAGTGCCCTCTAGGGAACCTACAAAATCCAAGTGCCCGCTAGGTAACCTAGATAGTCCAAGTGCCCGCTAGTTAACCTACATAGTCCAAGTGCCCGCTGAGGAACCTACATAGTCCAAGTGTCCGAAAGGGAACCTACGTATTCCAAGTGCCCTTTGGGGCACCTAGATAGTCCAAGTGCCCATAGGGAACATATATCGTCCAAGTGCCCTCTAGGGAACCTACATAGTCAAAGTGCCCGCGAGGGAACCTGCATTGTACAAGTGCCCTCTAGTTAACCTAGATAGTCCAAGTGCCCGCTAGTTAACCTAGATAGTCCAAGGGCCCGCTAGTTAACCTACAAAGTCCAAGTGCCCGATAGGGAACCTACATAGTCCAAGTGCCCAATGAGGAACCTACATAGTCCAAGTGCCCGATAGGGAATCTTCATATTCCAAGTGCCCGTTAGGGAACCCAGATAGTCCAAGTGCCCATAGGGAACCTACATAGTCCAAGTGCCCTCTAGGGAAGCTACATATTCATAGTGCCCGCTAGGGAACCTGCATTGTCCAAGTGCCCGCTAGTTAACCTAGATCGTCCAAGTGTCCGCTAGTAAACCTACATAGTCCAAGTTCCCGTTAGGTAACCTAGATAGGCCAAGTGCCCGCTAGTTAACCTACATAGTACAATGGCCCGCTAGTTGACATAGATAGTCCAAGTGCCCGCTAGTTAACCTAGATAGTCAAAGTGCCCGCTAGTTAACCTAAGTAGTACAAATGTCCAATAGGGATCCTACATAGTCCAAGTGCCCGCTAGGTAACCTAGATATTCCAAGTTCCGGTTTGCTAACCTAGATAGTCCAAGTGCCCGCTAGATAACCTACATAGTCCAAGTGACCCATTCGTTAACCTAGATAGTCCAAGTGCCCGCTAGGTAACCTATACTGTCCAAGTGCCCGCTAGGTTACTTACATAGTCCAAGTGCACGTTCGTTAACTTAGATAGTCCAAGTCGCGGTAGGTAACCAACATAGTCCAAGGGCCGCTAGGTAACCTAGATATTCCAAGTGCCCGCTAGTTAACCTACATAGTCCAAGGGCCCTCTAGTTAACCTAGATAGTCCAATTGACCGCTAGAAGACGTACATAGTCCAAGTGCCCGCTAGGTAACCTAGATAGTCTAAGGGCCCGCTAGTTAACCTACATAGTCCAACTGCCCGATAGGGAACCTACATAGTCCAAGTGCCCGCTAAGGGACGAACATAGTCCAAGTGCCCGCTAGGGAACCTGCATAGTCCAAGTGCCCGCTAGGTAACCTAGATAGTCCAAGTGCCCGCTAGTTAACCTACGTAGTCCAAGTGCCCGATGAGGAACCTACATAGTCCAAGTGTCCGAAAGGGAAGCTACGTATTCCAAGTGCCCATTAGGGCACCTAGATAGTCCAAGTGCCCTCTAGGGAACCTACATAGTCAAAGTGCCCGCTAGGGAACCTGCATTGTACAAGTGCCCTCTAGTTAACCTAGATAGTCCAAGTGCCCGCTAGGTAACCTAGATAGTCCAAGGGCCCGCTAGTTAACCTACATAGTCCAAGTGCCCGATAGGGAACCTACATAGTCCAAGTGCCCAATGAGGAACCTACATAGTCCAAGTGCCCGATAGGGAATCTTCATATTCCAAGTGCCCGTTAGGGAACCCAGATATTCCAAGTGCCCGCTAGGTAACCTCCATAGTCCAAGTGCCCGCTAGGTAACCTCCATAGTCCAAGTGCCCGTTCGTTAACCTAGATAGTCCAAGTTCCTGTTAGCTAACCTACATAGTCCAAGTGCCCGTTCGTTAACCTAGATAATTCAAGTGCCCGCTAGGTAACCTAGACAGTCCAAGTGCCTGCTAGGTAACCTACATAGTCCAAGTGCCCGTTTGCTAACCAAGATCGTCAAAGGGCCCGGTAGTTAACCTACATAGTCCAAGGGCCCGCTAGTTAACCTAGATAGTCCAAGTGCCCGCTAGTTAACCTACATTGTCCAAGTCCCTGATGGGGAACCTACGTAGTCCAAGTATCCGCTAGGGAACCTACATAGTCCAAATGCCCGCTAGTAACGTACATAGTCCAAGTGCCCGTTAGGTAACCTAGATAGTCCAAATGCCCGCTAGGGATCCCACATAGCCCAAGTGCCCATTAGAGAACTTACATAATCAAAGCCCTGCTAGGGAACCTACATAGTCCAAGTGCCCGTTAGCTAACCTAGATAGTCCAAGTGCCCGCTAGGTAACCTCCATAGTCCAAGTGCCCGCTAGGTAACCTCCATAGTCCAAGTGCCCGTTCGTTAACCTAGATAGTCCAAGTTCCTGTTAGCTAACCTACATAGTCCAAGTGTCCGTTCGTTAACCTAGATAGTTCAAGTGCCCGCTAGGTAACCTAGACAGTCCAAGTGCCTGCTAGGTAACCTACATAGTCTAAGTGCCCGCTAGGGACCTACATAGTCCAAGTGCCCGCTAGGTAACCTACATAGTCCAAGTGCCCGCTAAGGGACCTACATAGTCCAAGTGCCCGTTAGGGAACCTACATATTCCAAGTGCCCTCTAGGGAACCTGCATCGTCCAAGTGCCCGCCAGTTAACATAGAGAGTCTAAGTCCCCGCTAGTTAACCTAGATAGTCCAAGTGCCCGCTAGTTAACCTAGATCGTCCAAGTGCCCGCTAGTTAACCTACATAGTCCAAGGTCCGTTAGTTAACCTAGATAGTCCAAGTGCCCTCTAGATAACCTACATAGTCCAAGGGCCCTCTAGTTAACCTCGATAGTCCAAGTGCCCGCTAGGGGACGTACATAGTCCAAGTGCCCGCTGGACAACCTAGATAGTCCAAGTGCCCGCTAGTTAACCTACAAAATCCAAGTGCCCGCTGAGGAACCTACATAGTCCAAGTGTGCGAAAGGGAACTTACGTATTCCAAGTGCCCGTTAGGGCACCTAGATAGTCCAAGTAACCATAGGGAACCTATATAGTCCAAGTGCCCTCTAGGGAACCTACATAGTCAAAGTGCCCGCTAGGGAACCTGCATTGTACAAGTGCCCTCTAGTTAACCTAGATAGTCCAAGTGCCCGCTAGGTAACCTAGATAGTCCAAGGGCCCGCTAGTTAACCTACATAGTCCAAGTGCCCAATGAGGAACCTAAATAGTCCAAGTGCCCGATAGGGAATCTTCATATTCCAAGTGCCCGTTAGGGAACCCAGATTGTCCAAGTGCCCATAGGGAACCTATATAGTCCAAGTTCCCTCTAGGGAAGCTACATATTCATAGTGCCCGCTAGTTAACCTAGATCGTCCAAGGGTCCGCTAGTAAACCTACATAGTCCAAGTTCCCGTTAGGTAACCTAGATAGGCCAAGTGCCCGCTAGTTAACCTACATAGTACAATGGCCCGCTAGTTGACCTAGATAGTCCAAGTGCCCGCTAGTTAACCTAGATAGTCAAAGTGCCCGCTAGTTAACCTAAGTACTACAAATGTCCGATAGGGATCCTACATAGTCCAAGTGCCCGCTAGGTAACCTAGATATTCCAAGTTCCGGTTTGCTAACCTAGATAGTCCAAGTGCCCGCTAGGTAACCTACGTAGTCCAAAAGCCCATTCGTTAAACTAGATAGTCCAAGTGGCTGCTAGGTAACCTATACTGTCCAAGTGCCCGCTAGGTTACTTACATAGTCCAAGTGCACTTTCGTTAACTTAGATAGTCCAAGTCGCGGTAGGTAACCAACATAGTCCAAGGGCCACTAGGTAACCTATAAGTCCAAGTGCCCGCTAGTTAGCCTATAGTCCAAGTGCCCTCTAGGTAACCTACATATTCCAAGTTTCCGCTAGGTAACCTAGATAGTCCAAGTGCCCGTTACCTAACCTAGATAGTCCAAGTGCCCGTTAGGTTACCTACATAGTCCACGTGCCCGTTCGTTAACCTAGATAGTCCAATTGCCCGCTAGGTAAACTACATAGTCCAAGGGCGGGCTAGGTAACCTTTAGATTCCAAGTGCCCACTTGGTAATCTAGATAGTCCAGGTGCCCGTTAGGTAACCTAGATAGTCCAAGTGCCCGCTAGTTAACCTACATAGTCCAAGTGCCCGCTAGGTTACCTGCATAGTCCAAGTGCCCGTTAGGTAACCTAGATAGTACAAGTGCCCGCTAGGTAACCTACATAGTCCAAGTGCCCGCTAGGTAACCTAGATAGTCCAAGTACCCGTTAGCTAACCTAGATAGTCCAAGTGCCCGCTAGGTAACCTCCATAGTCCAAGTGCCCGCTAGGTAACCTCCATCGTCCAAGTGCCCGTTCATTAACCTAGATAGTCCAAGTTCCTGTTAGCTAACCTACATAGTCCAAGTGCCCGTTCGTTAACCTAGATAGTTCAAGTGCCCTCTAGGTAACCTAGACAGTCCAAGTGCCCGTTTGCTAACCTAGATTGTCAAAGGGCCCGCTAGTTAACCTACATAGTCCAAGGGCCCGCTAGTTAACCTAGATAGTCCAAGTGCCCGCTAGTTAACCTATATTGTCCAAGTCCCTGATGGGGAACCTACATAGTCCAAGTATCCGCTAGGTAACCTACATAGTCCAAATGCCCGCTAGTAACGTACATAGTCCAAGTGTCCGTTAGGTAACCTAGATAGTCCAAATGCCCGCTAGGGAACCCACATAGCCCAAGTGCCCATTAGAGAACTTACATAATCAAAGCCCTGCTAGGGAACCTACATAGTCCAAGTGCCCGCTAGGGAACCTAGATAGTCCAAGTACCCGTTAGCTAACCTAGATAGTCCAAGTGCCCGCTAGGTAACCTCCATAGTCCAAGTGCCCGCTAGGTAACCACCATAGTCCAAGTGCCCGTTCGTTAACCTATATAGTCCAAGTTCCTGTTAGCTAACCTACATAGTCCAAGTGTCCGTTCGTTAACCTAGATAGTTCAAGTGCCCGCTAGGTAACCTAGACAGTCCAAGTGCCTGCTAGGTAACCTACATAGTCTAAGTGCCCGCTAGGGACCTACATAGTCCAAGTGCCCGCTAGGTAACCTTCATAGTCCAAGTGCCCGTTAGTTAACCTAGATAGTCAAAGTGCCTGCTAGGTAACCTAGATAGTCCAAATGCCTGCCAGGGTACCCACATAGTCCAACTGCCCGATAGGGAACCAACATAGTCCAAGTGCCCGCTAAGGAACCGACATAGTCCAAGTGACCGCTAGGGAACCTACATAGTCCAAATGCCCGTTAGGGTAACCACAGAGTCCAACTGCCCGATAGGGAACCTACATAGTCCAAGTGCCTGCTAGGTAACCTAGATAGTCCAAGTACCCGTTAGCTAACCTAGATAGTCCATGTGCCCGCTAGGTAACCTCCATAGTCCAAGTGCCCGCTAGGTAACCTCCATAGTCCAAGTGCCCGTTCATTAACCTAGATAGTCCAAGTTCCTGTTAGCTAACCTACATAGTCCAAGTGCCCGTTCGTTAACCTAGATAGTTCAAGTGCCCTCTAGGTAACCTAGACAGTCCAAGTGCCTGCTAGGTAACCTACATAGTCCAAGTGCCCGTTTGCTAACCTAGATCGTCAAAGGGCCCGCTAGTTAACCTACATAGTCCAAGGGCCCGCTAGTTAACCTAGATAGTCCAAGTGCCCGCTAGTTAACCTACATTGTCCAAGTCCCTGATGGGGAACCTACATAGTCCAAGTATCCGCTAGGTAACCTACATAGTCCAAATGCCCGCTAGTAACGTACATAGTCCAAGTGCCCGTTAGGTAACCTAGATAGTCCAAATGCCCGCTAGGGAACCCACATAGCCCAAGTGCCCATTAGAGAACTTACATAATCAAAGCCCTGCTAGGGAACCTACATAGTCCAAGTGCCCGCTAGGGAACCTAGATAGTCCAAGTACCCGTTAGCTAACCTAGATAGTCCAAGTGCCCGCTAGGTAACCTCCATAGTCCAAGTGCCCGCTAGGTAACCTCCATAGTCCAATTGCCCGTTCGTTAACGTATATAGTCCAAGTTCCTGTTGGCTAACCTACATAGTCCAAGTGTCCGTTCGTTAACCTAGATAGTTCAAGTGCCCGCTAGGTAACCTAGACAGTCCAAGTGCCTGCTAGGTAACCTACATAGTCTAAGTGCCCGCTAGGGATCTACATAGTCCAAGTGCCCGCTAGGTAACCTACATAGTCCAAGTGCCCGTTAGTTAACCTAGATAGTCAAAGTGCCTGCTAGGTAACCTAGATAGTCCAAATGCCTGCTAGGGTACCCACATAGTCCAACTGCCCGATAGGGAACCAACATAGTCCAAGTGCCCGCTAAGTGACCGACATAGTCCAAGTGACCGCTAGGGAACCTACATAGTCCAAATGCCCGTTAGGGTACCCACAGAGTCCAACTGCCCGATAGGGAACCAACATAGTCCAAGTGCCCGCTAAGGGACCTACATAGTCCAAGTGCCCGTTAGGGAACCTACATATTCCAAGTGCCCTCTAGGGAACCTGCATCGTCCAAGTGCCTGCCAGTTAACATAGAGAGTCTAAGTTCCCGCTAGTTAACCTAGATAGTCCAAGTGCCTGCTAGTTAACCTAGATCGTCCAAGTGCCCGCTAGTTATCCTACATAGTCCAAGGTCCGTTAGTTATCCTAGATAGTCCAAGTGCCCTCTAGATAACCTAGATCGTCCAAGTGCCCGCTAGTTAATCTACATAGTCCAAGTGCCCGCTAGGGGACGTACATAGTCCAAGTGCCCGCTGGACAACCTAGATAGTCCAAGTGCCCGCTAGTTAACCTACATAGTCCAAGTGCCCGCTGAGAACCTACATAGTCCAAGTGTGCGAAAGGGAACCTACGTATTCCAAGTGCCCGTTAGGGCACCTAGATAGTCCAAGTAACCATAGGGAACCTATATAGTCCAAGTGCCCTCTATGGAACCTTCATAGTCAAAGTGCCCGCTAGGGAACCTGCATTGTACAAGTGCCCGCTAGTTAACCTAGATAGTCCAAGTGCCCGCTAGGTAACCTAGATAGTCGAAGGGCCCGCTAGTTAACCTACATAGTCCAAGTGCCCGATAGGGAACCTACATAGTCCAAGTGCCCAATGAGGAACCTACATAATCCAAGTGCCCGATAGGGAATCTTCATATTCCAAGTGCCCGTTAGGGAACCCAGATAGTCCAAGTGCCCATAGGGAACTTATATGGTCCAAGTGCCCTCTAGGGAAGCTACATATTCATAGTGCCCGCTAGGGAACCTGCATTGTCCAAGTGCCCGCTAGTTAACCAAGATTGTCCAAGTGTCCGCTAGTAAACCTACATAGTCCAAGTTCCCGTTAGGTAACCTAGATAGGCCAAGTGCCCGCAAAGTAACCTACATAGTCCAAGTGCCCGCTAGGTAACCTACATAGTCCAAGTGCCCGTTAGTTAACCTAGATAGTCAAAGTGCCTGCTAGGTAACCTAGATAGTCCAAATGCCTGCTAGGGTACCCACATAGTCCAACTGCCCGATAGGGAACCAACATAGTCCAAGTGCCCGCTAAGGGACCGACATAGTCCAAGTGACCGCTAGGGAACCTACATAGTCCAAATGCCCGTTAGGGTACCCACAGAGTCCAACTGCCCGATAGGGAACCTACATAGTCCAAGTGCCCGCTAGGTAACCTAGATAGTCCAAGTACCCGTTAGCTAACCTAGATAGTCCAAGTGCCTGCTAGGTAACCTCCATAGTCCAAGTGCCCGCTAGGTAACCTCCATAGTCCAAGTGCCCGTTCATTAACCTAGATAGTCCAAGTTCCTGTTAGCTAACCTACATAGTCCAAGTGCCCGTTCGTTAACCTAGATAGTTCAAGTGCCCTCTAGGTAACCTAGACAGTCCAAGTGCCTGCTAGGTAACCTACATAGTCCAAGTGCCCGTTTGCTAACCTAGATCGTCAAAGGGCCCGCTAGTTTACCTACATAGTCCAAGGGCCCGCTAGTTAACCTAGATAGTCCAAGTGCCCGCTAGTTAACCTACATTGTCCAAGTCCCTGATGGGGAACCTACATAGTCCAAGTATCCGCTAGGTAACCTACATAGTCCAAATGCCCGCTAGTAACGTACATAGTCCAAGTGTCCGTTAGGTAACCTAGATAGTCCAAATGCCCGCTAGGGAACCCACATAGCCCAAGTGCCCATTAGAGAACTTACATAATCAAAGCCCTGCTAGGGAACCTACATAGTCCAAGTGCCCGCTAGGGAACCAACATAGTCCAAGTGCCCGCTAAGGGTCTACATAGTCCAAGTGCCCGTTAGGGAACCTACATAGTCCAAGTGCCCTCTAGGGAACCTGCATCGTCCAAGTGCCCGCCAGGTAACATAGAGAGTCTAAGTTCCCGCTAGTTAACCTAGATAGTCAAAGTGCCTGCTAGTTAACCTAGATCGTCCAAGTGCCCGCTAGTTAACCTACATAGTCCAAGGTCCGTTAGTTAACCTAGATAGTCCAAGTGCCCTCTAGATAACCTAGATCGTCCAAGTGCCCGCTAGTTAACCTACATAGTCCAAGTGCCCGCTAGGGGACGTACATAGTCCAAGTGCCTGCTGGACAACCTAGATAGTCGAAGTGCCCGCTAGTTAACCTACATAGTCCAAGTGCCCGCTGAGGAACCTACATAGTCCAAGTGCCCGATAGGGAATCTTCATATTCCAAGTGCCCGTTAGGGAACCCAGATAGTCCAAGTGCCCATAGGGAACTTATATGGTCCAAGTGCCCTCTAGGGAAGCTACATATTCATAGTGCCCGCTAGGGAACCTGCATTGTCCAAGTGCCCGCTAGTTAACCAAGATTGTCCAAGTGTCCGCTAGTAAACCTACATAGTCCAAGTTCCCATTAGGTAACCTAGATAGGCCAAGTGCCCGCAAAGTAACCTACATAGTCCAAGTGCCCGCTAGGTAACCTAGATATTCCAAGTTCCGGTTTACTAACCTAGATAGTCCAAGTGCCCGCTAGGTAACCTACATAGTCCAAGTGCCCATTCGTTAAACTAGATAGTCCAAGTGCCCGCTAGGTAACCTATACTGTCCAAGTGCCCG
This sequence comes from Tenrec ecaudatus, assembly GCF_050624435.1. NCBI lineage: Eukaryota > Metazoa > Chordata > Mammalia > Afrosoricida > Tenrecidae > Tenrec > Tenrec ecaudatus. The sequence goes on along the minus strand of NW_027459553.1, from coordinate 129,849 downwards.
CTAGGTTACCTACATAGTCCAAGTGCACGTTCGTTAACTTAGATAGTACAAGTTGCGCTAGGTAACATACATAGACCAAGGGCCCGCTAGGTAACCTATATGGTCCAAGTGCCCGCTAGTTAAACTATAGTCCAAGTGCCCGCTAGGTAACCTACATATTCCAAGTTCCCGCTAGGTAACCTAGATAGTCCAAGTGCCCGTTACCTAACCTAGATATTCCAATTGCCCATTAGGTTACCTACATAGTCCACATCCCTGTTCGTTAACCTAGATAGTCCAAGTGCCCGCTAAGTAACCTACATAGTCCAAGTGCCCGCTAATTAACCTACATAGTCCAAGTGCCCGTTAGGTAACCTAGACAGTCCAAGTGCCCGCTAGGTAACCTCCATAGTCCAAGTGCCTGCTAATTAACCTATATAGTCCAAGTGCCCGCTAGGGAACCTGCATCGTCCAAGTGCCCGCTAGTTAATCTAGATAGTCCAAGGGTCCGCTAGTAAACCTACATAGTCCAAGTTCCCGTTAGGTAACCTAGATAGGCCAAGTGCCCGCTAGTTAACCTACATAGTACAATGGCCCGCTAGTTGACCTAGATAGTCCAAGTGCCCGCTAGTTAACCTAGATAGTCAAAGTGCCCGCTAGTTAAGCTAAGTTGTACAAATGTCCAATAGGGATCCTACATAATCCAAGTGCCCGCTAGGTAACCTAGATATTCCAAGTTCCGGTTTGCTAACCTAGATAGTCCAAGTGCCCGCTAGATAACCTATACTGTCCAAGTGCCCGCTAGGTTACTTACATAGTCCAAGTGCACGTTCGTTAACTTAGATAGTCCAAGTCGCGGTAGGTAACCAACATAGTCTAAGGGCCGCTAGGTAACCTATATAGTCCAAGTGCCCGCTAGTTAACCTATAGTCCATGTGCCCTCTAGGTAACTTAAACAATCCAAGTGCCCGCTAGGTTACCTGCATAGTCCAAGTGCCCGTTAGGTAACCTAGATAGTCCAAGTGCCCGCTGGGTAACCTCCATAGTCCAAGTGCCCGCTAGGTAACATCCATAGTCCAAGTGCCCGTTCGTTAACCTAGATAGTCCAAGTTCCTGTTAGCTAACCTACATAGTCCAAGTGCCCTTTCGTTAACCTAGATAGTTCAAGTGCCCGCTAGGTAACCTAGACAGTCCAAGTGCCTGATAGGTAACCTACATAGTCCAAGTGCCCGTTTGCTAACCTAGATCGTCAAAAGGCCCGCTAGTTAACCTACATAGTCCAAGGGCCCGCTAGTTAACCTAGATAGTCCAAGTGCCCGCTAGTTAACCTACATTGTCCAAGTCCCTGATGGGGAACCTACATAGTCCAAGTATCCGCTAGGTAACCTACATAGTCCAAATGCCCACTAGTAACGTACGTAGTCCAAATGCCCGTTAGGTAACCTAGATAGTCCAAATGCCCGCTAGGGAACCTACATAGCCCAAGTGCCCGCTAAGTAACCTACATAGTCCAAATGCCCGCTAGAAACCTACATAGTCCAAGTGCAAGAAGGGGACCTACATAATCCAAGTGCCCGCTAGGGAACCTACATAGTCCAAATGCCCGTTAGGTAACCTAGATAGTCCAAATGCCCGCTAGGGTACCCAAATAGTCTAAGTGCCCGCGAGGTAACCTACATAGTCCAAGTGCCGATTCATTAACCTAGATTTTCCAAGTGCCCTCTAGGTAACCTAGACTGTCCAAGTGCCCGCTTGGTTACCTACATAGTCCACGTGCCCGTTCGTTAACCTAGATAGTACAAGAGCCCGCTACTGAACCTACATAGTGCAAGGGCCCGCTAGTTAACCTAGATAGTCCAAGTGCCCGCTAGTTAACCTACATTGTCCAAGTCCCTGATGGGGAACCTACATAGTCCAAGTATCCGCTAGGTAACCTACATAGTCCAAATGCCCGCTAGTAACGTACATAGTCCAAGTGCCCGTTAGGTAACCTAGATAGTCCAAATGCCCGCTAGGGAACCCACATAGTCCAAGTGCCTGTTAGAGAACTTACATAGTCAAAGCCCTGCTAGGGAACCTACATAGTCCAAGTGCCCGCTAGGTAACCTAGATAGTCCAAGTACCCGTTAGCTAACCTAGACAGTCCAAGTGCCTGCTAGGTAACCTACATAGTCCAAGTGCCCGCTAGGTAACCTCCATAGTCCAAGTGCCCGTTCGTTAACCTAGATAGTCCAAGTTCCTGTTAGCTAACCTACATAGTCCAAGTGCTCGTTCGTTAACCTAGATAGTTCAAGTGCCCGCTAGGTAACCTAGACAGTCCAAGTGCCTGCTAGGTAACCTACATAGTCCAAGTGCCCGCTAGGGAACCTACATAGTCCAAGTGCCCGTTAGTTAACCTAGATAGTCAAAGTGCCTGCTAGGTAACCTAGATAGTCCAAATGCCTGCTAGGGTACCCACATAGTCCAACTGCCCGATAGGGAACCAACATAGTCCAAGTGCCCGCTAAGGGACCGACATAGTCCAAGTGACCGCTAGGGAACCTACATAGTCCAAATGCCCGTTAGGGTACCCACAGAGTCCAACTGCCCGATAGGGAACCAACATAGTCCAAGTGCCCGCTAAGGGTCTACATAGTCCAAGTGCCCGTTAGGGAACCTACATAGTCCAAGTGCCCTGTAGGGAACCTGCATCGTCCAAGTGCCCGCCAGTTAACATAGAGATTCTAAGTTCCCGCTAGTTAACCTAGATAGTCCAAGTGCCTGCTAGTTAACCTAGATCGTCCAAGTGCCCGCTAGTTAACCTACATAGTCCAAGGTCCGTTAGTTAACCTAGATAGTCCAAGTGCCCTCTAGATAACCTAGATCGTCCAAGTGCCCGCTAGTTAACCTACATAGTCCAAGTGCCCGCTAGGGGACGTACATAGTCCAAGTGCCTGCTGGACAACCTAGATAGTCCAAGTGCCCGCTAGTTAACCTACATAGTCCAAGTGCCCGCTGAGGAACCTACAAAGTCCAAGTGTGCGAAAGGGAACCTATGTATTCCAAGTGCCCGTTAGGGCACCTAGATAGTCCAAGTAACCATAGGGAACCTATATAGTCCAAGTGCCCTCTATGGAACCTTCATAGTCAAAGTGCCCGCTAGGGAACCTGCATTGTACAAGTGCCCGCTAGTTAACCTAGATAGTCCAAGTGCCCGCTAGGTAACCTAGATAGTCGAAGGGCCCGCTAGTTAACCTACATAGTCCAAGTGCCCGATAGTTAACCTACATAGTCCAAGTGCCCAATGAGGAACCTACATAGTCCAAGTGCCCGATAGGGAATCTTCATATTCCAAGTGCCCGTTAGGGAACCCAGATAGTCCAAGTGCCCATAGGGAACTTATATGGTCCAAGTGCCCTCTAGGGAAGCTACATATTCATAGTGCCCGCTAGGGAACCTGCATTGTCCAAGTGCCCGCTAGTTAACCAAGATTGTCCAAGTGTCCGCTAGTAAACCTACATAGTCCAAGTTCCCGTTAGGTAACCTAGATAGGCCAAGTGCCCGCAAAGTAACCTACATAGTCCAAGTGCCCGCTAGGTAACCTAGATATTCCAAGTTCCGGTTTACTAACCTAGATAGTCCAAGTGCCCGCTAGGTAACCTACATAGTCCAAGTGCCCATTCGTTAAACTAGATAGTCCAAGTGCCCGCTAGGTAACCTATACTGTCCAAGTGCCCGCTAGGTTACCTACATAGTCCAAGTGCACGTTCGTTAACTTAGATAGTCCAAGTTGCGCTAGGTAACATACATAGACCAAGGGCCCGCTAGGTAACCTATATAGTCCAAGTGCCCGCTAGTTAAACTATAGTCCAAGTGCCCGCTAGGTAACCTACATATTCCAAGTTCCCGCTAGGTAACCTAGATAGTCCAAGTGCCCGTTACCTAACCTAGATATTCCAAGTGCCCATTAGGTTACCTACATAGTCCACGTCCCTGTTCGTTAACCTAGATAGTCCAAGTGCCCGCTAAGTAACCTACATAGTCCAAGTGCCCGCTAATTAACCTACATAGTCCAAGTGCCCGTTAGGTAACCTAGACAGTCCAAGTGCCCGCTAGGTAACCTCCATAGTCCAAGTGCCTGCTAATTAACCTATATAGTCCAAGTGCCCGCTAGGGAACCTGCATCGTCCAAGTGCCCGCTAGTTAATCTAGATAGTCCAAGGGTCCGCTAGTAAACCTACATAGTCCAAGTTCCCGTTAGGTAACCTAGATAGGCCAAGTGCCCGCTAGTTAACCTACATAGTACAATGGCCCGCTAGTTGACCTAGATAGTCCAAGTGCCCGCTAGTTAACCTAGATAGTCAAAGTGCCCGCTAGTTAACCTAAGTAGTACAAATGTCCAATAGGGATCCTACATAATCCAAGTGCCCGCTAGGTAACCTAGATATTCCAAGTTCCGGTTTGCTAACCTAGATAGTCCAAGTGCCCGCTAGGTAACCTATACTGTCCAAGTGCCCGCTAGGTTACTTACATAGTCCAAGTGCACGTTCGTTAACTTAGATAGTCCAAGTCGCAGTAGGTAACCAACATAGTCTAAGGGCCGCTAGGTAACCTATATAGTCCAAGTGCCCGCTAGTTAACCTATAGTCCATGTGCCCTCTAGGTAACTTAAACAGTCCAAGTGCCCGCTAGGTTACCTGCATAGTCCAAGTGCCCGTTAGGTAACCTAGATAGTCCAAGTGCCCGCTGGGTAACCTCCATAGTCCAAGTGCCCGCTAGGTAACATCCATAGTCCAAGTGCCCGTTCGTTAACCTAGATAGTCCAAGTTCCTGTTAGCTAACCTACATAGTCCAAGTGCCCTTTCGTTAACCTAGATAGTTCAAGTGCCCGCTAGGTAACCTAGACAGTCCAAGTGCCTGATAGGTAACCTACATAGTCCAAGTGCCCGTTTGCTAACCTAGATCGTCAAAGGGCCCGCTAGTTAACCTACATAGTCCAAGGGCCCGCTAGTTAACCTAGATAGTCCAAGTGCCCGCTAGTTAACCTACATTGTCCAAGTCCCTGATGGGGAACCTACAGAGTCCAAGTATCCGCTAGGTAACCTACATAGTCCAAATGCCCACTAGTAACGTACGTAGTCCAAATGCCCGTTAGGTAACCTAGATACTCCAAATGCCCGCTAGGGAACCTACATAGCCCATGTGCCCGCTAGGTAACCTACATAGTCCAAATGCCCGCTAGAAACCTACATAGTCCAAGTGCAAGAAGGGAACCTACATAATCCAAGTGCCCGCTAGGGAACCTACATAGTCCAAATGCCCGTTAGGTAACCTAGATAGTCCAAATGCCCGCTAGGGTACCCAAATAGTCTAAGTGCCCGCGAGGTAACCTACATAGTCCAAGTGCCGATTCATTAACCTAGATTTTCCAAGTGCCCTCTAGGTAACCTAGACTGTCCAAGTGTCCGCTTGTTACCTACATAGTCCACGTGCCCGTTCGTTAACCTAGATAGTACAAGAGCCCGCTACTTAACCTACATAGTGCAAGGGCCCGCTAGTTAACCTAGATAGTCCAAGTGCCCGCTAGTTAACCTACATTGTCCAAGTCCCTGATGGGGAACCTACATAGTCCAAGTATCCGCTAGGTAACCTACATAGTCCAAATGCCCGCTAGGGAACCCACATAGTCCAAGTGCCCGTTAGGTAAACTAGATAGTCCAAATGCCCGCTAGGGAACCCACATAGTCCAAGTGCCCGTTAGAGAACTTACATAGTCAAAGCCCTGCTAGGGAACCTACATAGTCCAAGTGCCCGTTAGGTAACCTAGATAGGCCAAGTGCCCGCAAAGTAACCTACATAGTCCAAGTGCCCGCTAGGTAACCTAGATATTCCAAGTTCCGGTTTACTAACCTAGATAGTCCAAGTGCCCGCTAGGTAACCTACATAGTCCAAGTGCCCATTCGTTAAACTAGATAGTCCAAGTGCCCGCTAGGTAACCTATACTGTCCAAGTGCCCGCTAGGTTACCTACATAGTCCAAGTGCACGTTCGTTAACTTAGATAGTCCAAGTTGCGCTAGGTAACATACATAGACCAAGGGCCCGCTAGGTAACCTATATAGTCCAAGTGCCCGCTAGTTAAACTATAGTCCAAGTGCCCGCTAGGTAACCTACATATTCCAAGTTCCCGCTAGGTAACCTAGATAGTCCAAGTGCCCGTTACCTAACCTAGATATTCCAAGTGCCCATTAGGTTACCTACATAGTCCACGTCCCTGTTCGTTAACCTAGATAGTCCAAGTGCCCGCTAAGTAACCTACATAGTCCAAGTGCCCGCTAATTAACCTACATAGTCCAAGTGCCCGTTAGGTAACCTAGACAGTCCAAGTGCCCGATAGGTAACCTCCATAGTCCAAGTGCCTGCTAATTAACCTATATAGTCCAAGTGCCCGCTAGGGAACCTGCATCGTCCAAGTGCCCGCTAGTTAATCTAGATAGTCCAAGGGTCCGCTAGTAAACCTACATAGTCCAAGTTCCCGTTAGGTAACCTAGATAGGCCAAGTGCCCGCTAGTTAACCTACATAGTACAATGGCCCGCTAGTTGACCTAGATAGTCCAAGTGCCCGCTAGTTAACCTACATAGTCCAAGTGCCCGCTGAGGAACCTACATAGTCCAAGTGTCCGAAAGGGAACCTACGTATTCCAAGTGCCCATTAGGGCACCTAGATAGTCCAAGTGCCCATAGGGAACCTATATAGTCCAAGTGCCCTCTAGGGAACTTACATAGTCAAAGTGCCCGCTAGGGTACCTGCATTGTACAAGTGCCCTCTAGTTAACCTAGATAGTCCAAGTGCCCGCTAGGTAACCTAGATAGTCCAAGGGCCTGCTAGTTAACCTACATAGTCCAACGGCCCTCTAGTTAACCTAGATAGTCCAAGTGCCCGCTGGAGGACGTACATAGTCCAAGTGCCCGCTAGGTAACCTAGATAGTCTACGGGCCCGCTAGTTAACCTACATAGTACAACTGCCCGATAGGGAACCTACATAGTCCAAGTGCCCGCTAAGGGACGAACATAGTCCAAGTGCCCGCTAGGGAACCTGCATAGTCCAAGTGCCCGATAGGTAACCTAGATAGTCCAAGTGCCCGCTAGTAAACCTACATAGTCCAAGTGCCCACTGAGGAAACTGCATAGTCCAAGTGTCCGAAAGGGAACCTACGTATTCCAAGTGCCCATTAGGGCACCTAGATAGTCCAAGTGCCCATAGGGAACCTATATCGTCCAAGTGCCCTCTAGGGAACCTACATAGTCAAAGTGCCCGCTAGGGAACCTGCATTGTACAAGTGCCCTCTAGTTAACCTTGATAGTCCAAGTGCCCGCTAGGTAACCTAGATAGTCCAAGGGCCCGCTAGTTAACCTACAAAGTCCAAGTGCCCGATAGGGAACCTACATAGTCCAAGTGCCCAATGAGGAACCTACATAGTCCAAGTGCCCGATAGGGAATCTTCATATTCCAAGTGCCCGTTAGGGAACCCAGATAGTCCAAGTGCCCATAGGGAACCTACATAGTCCAAGTGCCCTCTAGGGAAGCTACATATTCATAGTGCCCGCTAGGGAACCTGCATTGTCCAAGTGCCCGCTAGTTAACCTAGATCGTCCAAGTGTCCGCTAGTAAACCTACATAGTCCAAGTTCCCGTTACGTAACCTAGATAGGCCAAGTGCCCGCTAGTTAACCTACATAGTACAATGGCCCGCTAGTTGACCTAGATAGTCCAAGTGCCCGCTAGTTAACCTAGATAGTCAAAGTGCCCGCTAGTTAACCTAAGTAGTACAAATGTCCAATAGGGATCCTACATAATCCAAGTGCCCGCTAGGTAACCTAGATATTCCAAGTTCCGGTTTGCTAACCTAGATAGTCCAAGTGCCCGCTAGGTAACCTATACTGTCCAAGTGCCCGCTAGGTTACTTACATAGTCCAAGTGCACGTTCGTTAACTTAGATAGTCCAAGTCGCAGTAGGTAACCAACATAGTCTAAGGGCCGCTAGGTAACCTATATAGTCCAAGTGCCCGCTAGTTAACCTATAGTCCATGTGCCCTCTAGGTAACTTAAACAGTCCAAGTGCCCGCTAGGTTACCTGCATAGTCCAAGTGCCCGTTAGGTAACCTAGATAGTCCAAGTGCCCGCTGGGTAACCTCCATAGTCCAAGTGCCCGCTAGGTAACATCCATAGTCCAAGTGCCCGTTCGTTAACCTAGATAGTCCAAGTTCCTGTTAGCTAACCTACATAGTCCAAGTGCCCTTTCGTTAACCTAGATAGTTCAAGTGCCCGCTAGGTAACCTAGACAGTCCAAGTGCCTGATAGGTAACCTACATAGTCCAAGTGCCCGTTTGCTAACCTAGATCGTCAAAGGGCCCGCTAGTTAACCTACATAGTCCAAGGGCCCGCTAGTTAACCTAGATAGTCCAAGTGCCCGCTAGTTAACCTACATTGTCCAAGTCCCTGATGGGGAACCTACATAGTCCAAGTATCCGCTAGGTAACCTACATAGTCCAAATGCCCACTAGTAACGTACGTAGTCCAAATGCCCGTTAGGTAACCTAGATACTCCAAATGCCCGCTAGGGAACCTACATAGCCCATGTGCCCGCTAGGTAACCTACATAGTCCAAATGCCCGCTAGAAACCTACATAGTCCAAGTGCAAGAAGGGAACCTACATAATCCAAGTGCCCGCTAGGGAACCTACATAGTCCAAATGCCCGTTAGGTAACCTAGATAGTCCAAATGCCCGCTAGGGTACCCAAATAGTCTAAGTGCCCGCGAGGTAACCTACATAGTCCAAGTGCCGATTCATTAACCTAGATTTTCCAAGTGCCCTCTAGGTAACCTAGACTGTCCAAGTGTCCGCTTGTTACCTACATAGTCCACGTGCCCGTTCGTTAACCTAGATAGTACAAGAGCCCGCTACTTAACCTACATAGTGCAAGGGCCCGCTAGTTAACCTAGATAGTCCAAGTGCCCGCTAGTTAACCTACATTGTCCAAGTCCCTGATGGGGAACCTACATAGTCCAAGTATCCGCTAGGTAACCTACATAGTCCAAATGCCCGCTAGTAACGTCCATAGTCCAAGTGCCCGTTAGGTAAACTAGATAGTCCAAATGCCCGCTAGGGAACCCACATAGTCCAAGTGCCCGTTAGAGAACTTACATAGTCAAAGCCCTGCTAGGGAACCTACATAGTCCAAGTGCCCGTTAGGTAACCTAGATAGGCCAAGTGCCCGCAAAGTAACCTACATAGTCCAAGTGCCCGCTAGGTAACCTAGATATTCCAAGTTCCGGTTTACTAACCTAGATAGTCCAAGTGCCCGCTAGGTAACCTACATAGTCCAAGTGCCCATTCGTTAAACTAGATAGTCCAAGTGCCCGCTAGGTAACCTATACTGTCCAAGTGCCCGCTAGGTTACCTACATAGTCCAAGTGCACGTTCGTTAACTTAGATAGTCCAAGTTGCGCTAGGTAACATACATAGACCAAGGGCCCGCTAGGTAACCTATATAGTCCAAGTGCCCGCTAGTTAAACTATAGTCCAAGTGCCCGCTAGGTAACCTACATATTCCAAGTTCCCGCTAGGTAACCTAGATAGTCCAAGTGCCCGTTACCTAACCTAGATATTCCAAGTGCCCATTAGGTTACCTACATAGTCCACGTCCCTGTTCGTTAACCTAGATAGTCCAAGTGCCCGCTAAGTAACCTACATAGTCCAAGTGCCCGCTAATTAACCTACATAGTCCAAGTGCCCGTTAGGTAACCTAGACAGTCCAAGTGCCCGATAGGTAACCTCCATAGTCCAAGTGCCTGCTAATTAACCTATATAGTCCAAGTGCCCGCTAGGGAACCTGCATCGTCCAAGTGCCCGCTAGTTAATCTAGATAGTCCAAGGGTCCGCTAGTAAACCTACATAGTCCAAGTTCCCGTTAGGTAACCTAGATAGGCCAAGTGCCCGCTAGTTAACCTACATAGTACAATGGCCCGCTAGTTGACCTAGATAGTCCAAGTGCCCGCTAGTTAACCTACATAGTCCAAGTGCCCGCTGAGGAACCTACATAGTCCAAGTGTCCGAAAGGGAACCTACGTATTCCAAGTGCCCATTAGGGCACCTAGATAGTCCAAGTGCCCATAGGGAACCTATATAGTCCAAGTGCCCTCTAGGGAACTTACATAGTCAAAGTGCCCGCTAGGGTACCTGCATTGTACAAGTGCCCTCTAGTTAACCTAGATAGTCCAAGTGCCCGCTAGGTAACCTAGATAGTCCAAGGGCCTGCTAGTTAACCTACATAGTCCAACGGCCCTCTAGTTAACCTAGATAGTCCAAGTGCCCGCTGGAGGACGTACATAGTCCAAGTGCCCGCTAGGTAACCTAGATAGTCTACGGGCCCGCTAGTTAACCTACATAGTACAACTGCCCGATAGGGAACCTACATAGTCCAAGTGCCCGCTAAGGGACGAACATAGTCCAAGTGCCCGCTAGGGAACCTGCATAGTCCAAGTGCCCGATAGGTAACCTAGATAGTCCAAGTGCCCGCTAGTAAACCTACATAGTCCAAGTGCCCACTGAGGAAACTGCATAGTCCAAGTGTCCGAAAGGGAACCTACGTATTCCAAGTGCCCATTAGGGCACCTAGATAGTCCAAGTGCCCATAGGGAACCTATATCGTCCAAGTGCCCTCTAGGGAACCTACATAGTCAAAGTGCCCGCTAGGGAACCTGCATTGTACAAGTGCCCTCTAGTTAACCTTGATAGTCCAAGTGCCCGCTAGGTAACCTAGATAGTCCAAGGGCCCGCTAGTTAACCTACAAAGTCCAAGTGCCCGATAGGGAACCTACATAGTCCAAGTGCCCAATGAGGAACCTACATAGTCCAAGTGCCCGATAGGGAATCTTCATATTCCAAGTGCCCGTTAGGGAACCCAGATAGTCCAAGTGCCCATAGGGAACCTACATAGTCCAAGTGCCCTCTAGGGAAGCTACATATTCATAGTGCCCGCTAGGGAACCTGCATTGTCCAAGTGCCCGCTAGTTAACCTAGATCGTCCAAGTGTCCGCTAGTAAACCTACATAGTCCAAGTTCCCGTTACGTAACCTAGATAGGCCAAGTGCCCGCTAGTTAACCTACATAGTACAATGGCCCGCTAGTTGACCTAGATAGTCCAAGTGCCCGCTAGTTAACCTAGATAGTCAAAGTGCCCGCTAGTTAACCTAAGTAGTACAAATGTCCAATAGGGATCCTACATAATCCAAGTGCCCGCTAGGTAACCTAGATATTCCAAGTTCCGGTTTGCTAACCTAGATAGTCCAAGTGCCCGCTAGGTAACCTATACTGTCCAAGTGCCCGCTAGGTTACTTACATAGTCCAAGTGCACGTTCGTTAACTTAGATAGTCCAAGTCGCAGTAGGTAACCAACATAGTCTAAGGGCCGCTAGGTAACCTATATAGTCCAAGTGCCCGCTAGTTAACCTATAGTCCATGTGCCCTCTAGGTAACTTAAACAGTCCAAGTGCCCGCTAGGTTACCTGCATAGTCCAAGTGCCCGTTAGGTAACCTAGATAGTCCAAGTGCCCGCTGGGTAACCTCCATAGTCCAAGTGCCCGCTAGGTAACATCCATAGTCCAAGTGCCCGTTCGTTAACCTAGATAGTCCAAGTTCCTGTTAGCTAACCTACATAGTCCAAGTGCCCTTTCGTTAACCTAGATAGTTCAAGTGCCCGCTAGGTAACCTAGACAGTCCAAGTGCCTGATAGGTAACCTACATAGTCCAAGTGCCCGTTTGCTAACCTAGATCGTCAAAGGGCCCGCTAGTTAACCTACATAGTCCAAGGGCCCGCTAGTTAACCTAGATAGTCCAAGTGCCCGCTAGTTAACCTACATTGTCCAAGTCCCTGATGGGGAACCTACATAGTCCAAGTATCCGCTAGGTAACCTACATAGTCCAAATGCCCACTAGTAACGTACGTAGTCCAAATGCCCGTTAGGTAACCTAGATACTCCAAATGCCCGCTAGGGAACCTACATAGCCCATGTGCCCGCTAGGTAACCTACATAGTCCAAATGCCCGCTAGAAACCTACATAGTCCAAGTGCAAGAAGGGAACCTACATAATCCAAGTGCCCGCTAGGGAACCTACATAGTCCAAATGCCCGTTAGGTAACCTAGATAGTCCAAATGCCCGCTAGGGTACCCAAATAGTCTAAGTGCCCGCGAGGTAACCTACATAGTCCAAGTGCCGATTCATTAACCTAGATTTTCCAAGTGCCCTCTAGGTAACCTAGACTGTCCAAGTGTCCGCTTGTTACCTACATAGTCCACGTGCCCGTTCGTTAACCTAGATAGTACAAGAGCCCGCTACTTAACCTACATAGTGCAAGGGCCCGCTAGTTAACCTAGATAGTCCAAGTGCCCGCTAGTTAACCTACATTGTCCAAGTCCCTGATGGGGAACCTACATAGTCCAAGTATCCGCTAGGTAACCTACATAGTCCAAATGCCCGCTAGTAACGTCCATAGTCCAAGTGCCCGTTAGGTAAACTAGATAGTCCAAATGCCCGCTAGGGAACCCACATAGTCCAAGTGCCCGTTAGAGAACTTACATAGTCAAAGCCCTGCTAGGGAACCTACATAGTCCAGGTGCCCGTTAGGTAACCTAGATAGGCCAAGTGCCCGCAAAGTAACCTACATAGTCCAAGTGCCCGCTAGGTAACCTAGATATTCCAAGTTCCGGTTTACTAACCTAGATAGTCCAAGTGCCCGCTAGGTAACCTACATAGTCCAAGTGCCCATTCGTTAAACTAGATAGTCCAAGTGCCCGCTAGGTAACCTATACTGTCCAAGTGCCCGCTAGGTTACCTACATAGTCCAAGTGCACGTTCGTTAACTTAGATAGTCCAAGTTGCGCTAGGTAACATACATAGACCAAGGGCCCGCTAGGTAACCTATATAGTCCAAGTGCCCGCTAGTTAAACTATAGTCCAAGTGCCCGCTAGGTAACCTACATATTCCAAGTTCCCGCTAGGTAACCTAGATAGTCCAAGTGCCCGTTACCTAACCTAGATATTCCAAGTGCCCATTAGGTTACCTACATAGTCCACGTCCCTGTTCGTTAACCTAGATAGTCCAAGTGCCCGCTAAGTAACCTACATAGTCCAAGTGCCCGCTAATTAACCTACATAGTCCAAGTGCCCGTTAGGTAACCTAGACAGTCCAAGTGCCCGATAGGTAACCTCCATAGTCCAAGTGCCTGCTAATTAACCTATATAGTCCAAGTGCCCGCTAGGGAACCTGCATCGTCCAAGTGCCCGCTAGTTAATCTAGATAGTCCAAGGGTCCGCTAGTAAACCTACATAGTCCAAGTTCCCGTTAGGTAACCTAGATAGGCCAAGTGCCCGCTAGTTAACCTACATAGTACAATGGCCCGCTAGTTGACCTAGATAGTCCAAGTGCCCGCTAGTTAACCTACATAGTCCAAGTGCCCGCTGAGGAACCTACATAGTCCAAGTGTCCGAAAGGGAACCTACGTATTCCAAGTGCCCATTAGGGCACCTAGATAGTCCAAGTGCCCATAGGGAACCTATATAGTCCAAGTGCCCTCTAGGGAACTTACATAGTCAAAGTGCCCGCTAGGGTACCTGCATTGTACAAGTGCCCTCTAGTTAACCTAGATAGTCCAAGTGCCCGCTAGGTAACCTAGATAGTCCAAGGGCCTGCTAGTTAACCTACATAGTCCAACGGCCCTCTAGTTAACCTAGATAGTCCAAGTGCCCGCTGGAGGACGTACATAGTCCAAGTGCCCGCTAGGTAACCTAGATAGTCTACGGGCCCGCTAGTTAACCTACATAGTACAACTGCCCGATAGGGAACCTACATAGTCCAAGTGCCCGCTAAGGGACGAACATAGTCCAAGTGCCCGCTAGGGAACCTGCATAGTCCAAGTGCCCGATAGGTAACCTAGATAGTCCAAGTGCCCGCTAGTAAACCTACATAGTCCAAGTGCCCACTGAGGAAACTGCATAGTCCAAGTGTCCGAAAGGGAACCTACGTATTCCAAGTGCCCATTAGGGCACCTAGATAGTCCAAGTGCCCATAGGGAACCTATATCGTCCAAGTGCCCTCTAGGGAACCTACATAGTCAAAGTGCCCGCTAGGGAACCTGCATTGTACAAGTGCCCTCTAGTTAACCTTGATAGTCCAAGTGCCCGCTAGGTAACCTAGATAGTCCAAGGGCCCGCTAGTTAACCTACAAAGTCCAAGTGCCCGATAGGGAACCTACATAGTCCAAGTGCCCAATGAGGAACCTACATAGTCCAAGTGCCCGATAGGGAATCTTCATATTCCAAGTGCCCGTTAGGGAACCCAGATAGTCCAAGTGCCCATAGGGAACCTACATAGTCCAAGTGCCCTCTAGGGAAGCTACATATTCATAGTGCCCGCTAGGGAACCTGCATTGTCCAAGTGCCCGCTAGTTAACCTAGATCGTCCAAGTGTCCGCTAGTAAACCTACATAGTCCAAGTTCCCGTTACGTAACCTAGATAGGCCAAGTGCCCACTAGTTAACCTACATAGTACAATGGCCCGCTAGTTGACCTAGATAGTTCAAGTGCCCGCTAGTTAACCTAGATAGTGAAAGTGCCCGCTAGTTAACCTAAGTAGTACAAATGTCCGATAGGGATCCTACATAGTCCATGTGCTCGCTAGGTAACCTAGATATTCCAAGTTCCGGTTTGCTAACCTAGATAGTCCAAGTGCCCGCTAGGTAACCTACATAGTCCAAGTGCCCATTCGTTAACCTAGATAGTCCTAGTGCCCGCTAGGTAACCTATACTGTCCAAGTGCCTGCTAGGTTACCTACATAGTCCAAGTGCACGTTCGTTAACTTAGATAGTCCAAGTCGCGCTAGGTAACCTACATAGTCCAAGGGCCACTAGGTAACCTATAGTCCAAGTGCCCTCTAGGTAACCTACATATTCCAAGTTCCCGCTAGGTAACCTAGATAGTCAAAGTGCCCGTTACCTAACCTAGATAGTCCAAGTGCCCGTGAGGTTACCTACATAGTCCACGTGCCCGTTCGTTAACCTAGATAGTACAATTGCCCGCTAGGTAACCTACATAGTCCAATAGCTGGCAGGTAACTTAGACATTTCAAGTGCCCGCTAGGTTACCTGCATAGTCCAAGTGCCCGTAAGGTAACCTAGATAGTCCAAGTGCCCGCTAGGTAACCTCCATAGTCCAAGTGCCCGCTAGGTAACCTAGATAGTCCAAGTACCCAATAATTTACCTATATAGTCCAAGTGCCCGCTAGGGAAACTGCATCGTTCAAGTGCCCGCTAGTTAATCTAGATAGTCCAAGTGCCCGCTAGTTAACCTAGATAGTCCAAGTGCCCGCTACTTAACCTAGATCGTCCAAGTGCCCGCTAGTTAACCTACATAGTCCAAGGTCCGCTAGTTAACCTAGATATTCCAAGTGCCCGCTAGTTAACCTACATAGTCAAAGGACCCTCTAGTTAACCTAGATAGTCCAAGTGCCCGCTAGGGGACATACATAGTCCAAGTGCCCACTATGTAACCTAGATAGTCTAAGGGCCCGCTAGATAACCTACATAGTACAACTGCCCGATAGGGAACCTACATAGTCCAAGGGCCCGCTAAGGGACGAACATAGTCCAAGTGCCCGCTAGGGAACCTACAAAATCCAAGTGCCCGCTAGGTAACCTAGATAGTCCAAGTGCCCGCTAGTTAACCTACATAGTCCAAGTGCCCGCTGAGGAACCTACATAGTCCAAGTGTCCGAAAGGGAACCTACGTATTCCAAGTGCCCGTTAGGGCACCTAGATAGTCCAAGTAACCATAGGGAACCTATATAGTCCAAGTGCCCTCCAGGGAAGCTACATAGTCAAAGTGCCCGCTAGGGAACCTGCATTGTACAAGTGCCCGCTAGTTAACCTAGATAGTCCAAGTGCCCGCTAGGTAACCTAGATAGTCGAAGGGCCCGCTAGTTAACCTACATAGTCCAAGTGCCCGATAGGGAACCTACATAGTCCAAGTGCCCAATGAGGAACCTACATAGTCCAAGTGCCCGAGAGGGAATCTTCATATTCCAAGTGCCCGTTAGGGAACCCAGATAGTCCAAGTGCCCATAGGGAACCTATATGGTCCAAGTGCCCTCTAGGGAAGCTACATATTCATAGTGCCCGCTAGGGAACCTGCATTGTCCAAGTGCCCGCTAGTTAACCTAGATCGTCCAAGTTCCCGTTAGGTAACCTAGATAGGCCAAGTGCCCGCAAGGTAACCTACATAGTCCAAGTGCCCGCTAGGTAACCTAGATATTCCAAGTTCCGGTTTATTAATCTAGATAGTCCAAGTGCCCTCTAGGTAACCTACATAGTCCAAGTGCCCATTCGTTAACCTAGATAGTCCAAGTGCCCGCTAGGTAACCTATACTGTCCAAGTGCCCGCTAGGTTACCTATATAGTCCATGTGCACGTTCTTTAACTTAGATAGTCCAAGTCGCGTTAGGTAACCTATATAGTCCAAGTGCCCGCTAGTTAAACTATAGTCCAAGTGCCCGCTAGGTAACCTACATATTCCAAGTTCCCGCTAGGTAACCAAGATTGTCCAAGTGCCCGTTACTTAACCTAGATAGTCCAAGTGCCCGTTAGGTTACCTACATAGTCCAAGTGCCCGCTAATTAACCTACATAGTCCAAGTGCCTGTTAGGTAACCTAGACAGTCCAAGTGCCCGGTAGTTAACCTCCATAGTCCAAGTGCCCGCTAATTAACCTATATAGTCCAAGTGCCCGCTAGGGAACCTGCATCATCCAAGTGCCCGCTAGTTAATCTAGATAGTCCAAGTGCCCGCTAGTTAAGCTAGATAGTCCAAGTGGCCGCTAGTTAACCTAGATCGTCCAAGTGCCCGCTAGTTAACCTAGATCGCCCAAGTGCCCGCTAGTTAACCTACATAGTTCAAGGTCCGCTAGTTAACCTAGATATTTCAAGTGCCCGCTAGTTAACCTACATAGTCCAAGGGCCCTCTAGTTAACCTAGATAGTCCAAGTGCCCACTAGGGGAAGTACATAGTCCAAGTGCACGCTAGGTAACCTAGATAGTCTAAGGGCCCGCTAGTTAACCTACATAGTCCAACTGCCCGATAGGGAACCTACATAGTTCAAGCGCTCGCTAAGGGACGAACATAGTCCAAGTGCCCGCTAGGGAACCTACATAGTCCAAGTGCCCGCTAGGTAACCTAGATAGTCCAAGTGCCCGCTAGTTAACCTACATAGTCCAAGTGCCCGCTGAGGAACCTACATAGTCCAAGTGTCCGAAAGGGAACCTACGTATTCCAAGTGCCCATTAGGGCACCTAGATAGTCCAAGTGCCCATAGGGAACCTATATAGTCCAAGTGCCCTCTAGGGAACTTACATAGTCAAAGTGCCCGCTAGGGTACCTGCATTGTACAAGTGCCCTCTAGTTAACCTAGATAGTCCAAGTGCCCGCTAGGTAACCTAGATAGTCCAAGGGTCTGCTAGTTAACCTACATAGTCCAACGGCCCTCTAGTTAACCTAGATAGTCCAAGTGCCCGCTGGAGGACGTACATAGTCCAAGTGCCCGCTAGGTAACCTAGATAGTCTACGGGCCCGCTAGTTAACCTACATAGTCCAACTGCCCGATAGGGAACCTACATAGTCCAAGTGCCCGCTAAGGGACGAACATAGTCCAAGTGCCCGCTAGGGAACCTGCATAGTCCAAGTGCCCCATAGGTAACCTAGATAGTCCAAGTGCCCGCTAGTAAACCTACATAGTCCAAGTGCCCACTGAGGAACCTGCATAGTCCAAGTGTCCGAAAGGGAACCTACGTATTCCAAGTGCCCATTAGGGCACCTAGATAGTCCAAGTGCCCATAGGGAACATATATCGTCCAAGTGCCCTCTAGGGAACCTACATAGTCAAAGTGCCCGCTAGGGAACCTGCATTGTACAAGTGCCCTCTAGTTAACCTACATAGTCCAAGTGCCCGCTAGGTAACCTAGATAGTCCAAGGGCCCGCTAGTTAACCTACAAAGTCCAAGTGCCCAATGAGGAACCTACATAGTCCAAGTGCCCGATAGGGAATCTTCATATTCCAAGTGCCCGTTAGGGAACCCAGATAGTCCAAGTGCCCATAGGGAACCTACATAATCCAAGTCCCCTCTAGGGAAGCTACATATTCATAGTGCCCGCTAGGGAACCTGCATTGTCCAAGTGCCCGCTAGTTAACCTAGATCGTCCAAGTGTCCGCTAGTAAACCTACATAGTCCAAGTTCCCGTTAGGTAACCTAGATAGGCCAAGTGCCCGCTAGTTAACCTACATAGTACAATGGCCCGCTAGTTGACCTAGATAGTTTAAGTGCCCGCTAGTTAACCTAGATAGTCAAAGTGCCCGCTAGTTAACCTAAGTAGTACAAATGTCCAATAGGGATCCTACATAGTCCAAGTGCCCGCTAGGTAACCTAGATATTCCAAGTTCCGGTTTGCTAACCTAGATAGTCCAAGTGCCCGCTAGGTAACCTACATAGTCCAAGTGCCCATTCGTTAACCTAGATAGTCCAAGTGCCCGCTAGGTAACCTATACTGTCCAAGTGCCTGCTAGGTTACCTACATAGTCCAAGTGCACGTTCGTTAACTTAGATAGTCCAAGTCGCGCTAGGTAACCTACATAGTCCAAGGGCCACTAGGTAACCTATAGTCCAAGTGCCCTCTAGGGATCCTACATATTCCAAGTTCCCGCTAGGTAACCTAGATAGTCAAAGTGCCCGTTACCTAACCTAGATAGTTCAAGTGCCCGTGAGGTTACCTACATAGTCCACGTGCCCGTTCGTTAACCTAGATAATATAATTGCCCGCTAGGTAACCTACATAGTCCAAGAGCCGGCAGGTAACTTAGACAGTTCAAGTGCCCGCTAGGTTACCTGCATAGTCCAAGTGCCCGTTAGGTAACCTAGATAGTCCAAGTGCCCGCTAGGTAACCTACATAGTCCAAGTGCCCGCTAGGTAACCTAGATAGTCCAAGTACCCGTTAGCTAACCTAGATAGTCCAAGTGCCCGCTAGGTAACCTCCATAGTCCAATTGCCTTCTAGGTAACCTCCATAGTCCAAGTGCCCAATAATTTACCTATATAGTCCAAGTGCCCGCTAGGGAAACTGCATCGTTCAAGTGCCCGCTAGTTAATCTAGATAGTCCAAGTGCCCGCTAGTTAACCTAGATAGTCCAAGTGCCCGCTACTTAACCTAGATCGTCCAAGTGCCCGCTAGTTAACCTACATAGTCCAAGGTCCGCTAGTTAACCTAGATATTCCAAGTGCCCCTTAGTTAACCTACATAGTCAAAGGGCCCTCTAGTTAACCTAGATAGTCCAAGTGCCCGCTAGGGGACATACATACTCCAATTGCCCGCTATGTAACCTAGATAGTCTAAGGGCCCGCTAGATAACCTACATAGTACAACTGCCCGATAGGGAACCTACATGGTCCAAGTGCCCGCTAAGGGACGAACATAGTCCAAGTGCCCTCTAGGGAACCTACAAAATCCAAGTGCCCGCTAGGTAACCTAGATAGTCCAAGTGCCCGCTAGTTAACCTACATAGTCCAAGTGCCCGCTGAGGAACCTACATAGTCCAAGTGTCTGAAAGGGAACCTACGTATTCCAAGTGCCCTTTGGGGCACCTAGATAGTCCAAGTGCCCATAGGGAACATATATCGTCCAAGTGCCCTCTAGGGAACCTACATAGTCAAAGTGCCCGCGAGGGAACCTGCATTGTACAAGTGCCCTCTAGTTAACCTAGATAGTCCAAGTGCCCGCTAGTTAACCTAGATAGTCCAAGAGCCCGCTAGTTAACCTACAAAGTCCAAGTGCCCGATAGGGAACCTACATAGTCCAAGTGCCCAATGAGGAACCTACA
Organism: Tenrec ecaudatus; assembly: GCF_050624435.1. Taxonomy (NCBI): domain Eukaryota; kingdom Metazoa; phylum Chordata; class Mammalia; order Afrosoricida; family Tenrecidae; genus Tenrec; species Tenrec ecaudatus. The sequence goes on along the minus strand of NW_027459553.1, from coordinate 109,913 downwards.
TAGTCCAAGTGCCCGATAGGGAATCTTCATATTCCAAGTGCCCGTTAGGGAACCCAGATAGTCCAAGTGCCCATAGGGAACCTACATAGTCCAAGTGCCCTCTAGGGAAGCTACATATTCATAGTGCCCGCTAGGGAACCTGCATTGTCCAAGTGCCCGCTAGTTAACCTAGATCGTCCAAGTGTCCGCTAGTAAACCTACATAGTCCAAGTTCCCGTTAGGTAACCTAGATAGGCCAAGTGCCCGCTAGTTAACCTACATAGTACAATGGCCCGCTAGTTGACATAGATAGTCCAAGTGCCCGCTAGTTAACCTAGATAGTCAAAGTGCCCGCTAGTTAACCTAAGTAGTACAAATGTCCAATAGGGATCCTACATAGTCCAAGTGCCCGCTAGGTAACCTAGATATTCCAAGTTCCGGTTTGCTAACCTAGATAGTCCAAGTGCCCGCTAGATAACCTACATAGTCCAAGTGACCCATTCGTTAACCTAGATAGTCCAAGTGCCCGCTAGGTAACCTATACTGTCCAAGTGCCCGCTAGGTTACTTACATAGTCCAAGTGCACGTTCGTTAACTTAGATAGTCCAAGTCGCGGTAGGTAACCAACATAGTCCAAGGGCCGCTAGGTAACCTAGATATTCCAAGTGCCCGCTAGTTAACCTACATAGTCCAAGGGCCCTCTAGTTAACCTAGATAGTCCAATTGACCGCTAGAAGACGTACATAGTCCAAGTGCCCGCTAGGTAACCTAGATAGTCTAAGGGCCCGCTAGTTAACCTACATAGTCCAACTGCCCGATAGGGAACCTACATAGTCCAAGTGCCCGCTAAGGGACGAACATAGTCCAAGTGCCCGCTAGGGAACCTGCATAGTCCAAGTGCCCGCTAGGTAACCTAGATAGTCCAAGTGCCCGCTAGTTAACCTACATAGTCCAAGTGCCCGATGAGGAACCTACATAGTCCAAGTGTCCGAAAGGGAACCTACGTATTCCAAGTGCCCATTAGGGCACCTAGATAGTCCAAGTGCCCTCTAGGGAACCTACATAGTCAAAGTGCCCGCTAGGGAACCTGCATTGTACAAGTGCCCTCTAGTTAACCTAGATAGTCCAAGTGCCCGCTAGGTAACCTAGATTGTCCAAGGGCCCGCTAGTTAACCTACATAGTCCAAGTGCCCGATAGGGAACCTACATAGTCCAAGTGCCCAATGAGGAACCTACATAGTCCAAGTGCCCGATAGGGAATCTTCATATTCCAAGTGCCCGTTAGGGAACCCAGATATTCCAAGTGCCCGCTAGGTAACCTCCATAGTCCAAGTGCCCGCTAGGTAACCTCCATAGTCCAAGTGCCCGTTCGTTAACCTAGATAGTCCAAGTTCCTGTTAGCTAACCTACATAGTCCAAGTGCCCGTTCGTTAACCTAGATAATTCAAGTGCCCGCTAGGTAACCTAGACAGTCCAAGTGCCTGCTAGGTAACCTACATAGTCCAAGTGCCCGTTTGCTAACCAAGATCGTCAAAGGGCCCGGTAGTTAACCTACATAGTCCAAGGGCCCGCTAGTTAACCTAGATAGTCCAAGTGCCCGCTAGTTAACCTACATTGTCCAAGTCCCTGATGGGGAACCTACGTAGTCCAAGTATCCGCTAGGGAACCTACATAGTCCAAATGCCCGCTAGTAACGTACATAGTCCAAGTGCCCGTTAGGTAACCTAGATAGTCCAAATGCCCGCTAGGGATCCCACATAGCCCAAGTGCCCATTAGAGAACTTACATAATCAAAGCCCTGCTAGGGAACCTACATAGTCCAAGTGCCCGTTAGCTAACCTAGATAGTCCAAGTGCCCGCTAGGTAACCTCCATAGTCCAAGTGCCCGCTAGGTAACCTCCATAGTCCAAGTGCCCGTTCGTTAACCTAGATAGTCCAAGAAAGATTTGGGTCCATATCTCTTCAGGGTGTAAATTTTAGGTAGCTAGCATAGGGACTAGGTTGTCCATGATACATGCTCAGAGGGCCAAGCTAGCCACCCAGGAAAGAGTGGCACACCGAGCGTGCTCAGAGGTCCAGGTTTCCAGTCAGGAAGGCCAGGTACACCTGGGTGGGTGCTGCACCCACATTGACCCACCTAGGCCAAGTAAATTCAATTCAGCCACTGGGGTCCACCAGGGTTGCCTACCATGCCTCCCTATCTCTCCTAAAACACAATTGGATCACAAACCTGGCTTTGGCGTGAATTCTTTCTCATGCAGAGCCAAGGACCAAGGTATATCTGTCCACAGAGAGAAAAACCTAGGAAAGCTCTTTGGAGGCAGCAGCACTGCACATGAGTGGCTATTGGATACTGTTTAGATGCATGGCTTTCTATTTGGAACTTTTTTTTGTCTCACCTGAATGGAAAGGAAGAGGTAATACTTCTGGATCACACAGTATCCATGTCCACAAATGAGCTGCTCATTCCACAGTCCTGGCAGTGCCTTTTGAAAACCCTCTGCTTTAGAATGTCACTCCTTGAAGATGGCAGTGGGAGTGGCTGGGGCCAAGTATGCTGCCTCTTACTCCCAGTTGCAGGTTTCTGGATGCTGATTGTATCTCTTACAGCATCAATTAGTGGGCTTGTTGTCTGCCTCAGGCTTTGTTCACAGAGATCCTCCAGCTAGGTGGTGGTGTGTGCGCATAAGCAGAGGCTTCCTGCCAATCCCCCATGAGTAGTAGAGCTCCCATGGTGTGGACTCCATGAAAGCCGTGCTCCAGCCAGCAGGATTACAAAGGAGGGTGGGCCCGGCAGGACAGGAGGGCCATTGCCCCTATGGAATGACCTCAGAACCCCGCCTCCCTCCCTGTCCAGCTCCTGGGACTATGGGCCCTAAGCTTCATGCCTGACTCAGGAATAGACACAGGGTGAGGCAACTCCAGGAGGTGATTTTGCTGATCTAATCCAGCCTGAGATCATCCTTGCATGTGCCCTCTGTCCAGACCTTTTTTTAAATTGTTCATGCAACACTAACCACAATGCATATATACATCGGTTGTGTAAAGCACATTTGTACATTCATTGCCCTCATTATTCTCAAAATATCCACTCTCCACCCCACCCAAGCCCCTGGCCTCAGCTCCTCATTTTTCCCCCTCCATTCGAGCTACCCTTGATAATTTACTAATTATTTTCTCATATCTTGCACTGTCTGATGTTCCTTCACCCACTTTTCTGTTGAGGTTAAATGTAGATCCCTGTATACGGTTTCCGTTTTCCAACCTACCCTCCCTCCACCCTTCCCGAGTCTGCACTCATAACACTGGTCCTCAAGGGCTCATCCACCCTGGATTCCCCATGTTTCCTGTTCCTATCTGTCCAAGTGTACATTCTCTAGTCTAGCCTGATTTGTAAATTAGAATTGGGATCATGATAGTGGGAGATAGGAAACATGTAGGAACTAGGGGAAAGCTGTGTTTCATCGTTATTATCTGGTACCTGTCTTGGTTTATCTCCTCCCTGACACCCTTCTGTTAGGGATGTCCAGAGGACTGTAAATGGGCTTTGTGTCTGTACCCAGCACTCCCTGCTCATTCGCAATGATAAGATTTTTTTTGTTCTGATGATGCCTGCTACCAAATCTTTTCAAAACCTCATGATCGCACAAGCTGGTGTGCTTCTTCCATGTGGGCTTTGTTTCTTCTGAGCTAGATGGGCGCTTGTTTTCCTTTAAGCCTTTAAGACCTCACATGCTATATATTTGATAGCTGGGCACCATTAGCTTTCTTCACCACATTTGCTTATGTACCTGCTTTGTGTTCAGTGATCGTGTAGGGAAGGTGAGCATCCTAGAATGCCAATTCAATAGAACAGTATTTTTGCAACGAGGGAGTCCTTGAGCGGAGGCCCAATGTCCATCTGCTACCTTAATACAAAACCTATAAATATAGGGACATAGATCTATTTCCCCATGCTCATATATTTAAATATGTACATGCCTTTTTTTAAACCTCTATAATTGACCCTTGCTTCCTAGCTTGCTTTTCTATTCCCTTTGATTTGCCTCTTGGGCCCACTGCCATGCTCACTTTTCATTTGTGCTTCAGTAATTCAGTAATTCCTCTTGGTTCCATTGGTTCCATTTCCCTTGATCACTCCCTACCAGGCCTCTTACATCCCCGTCACCACTGATTTGCATCACCTGTTCTTCCCTTTTCTCTGGGTTTCTTAACACTACTACCTTTCCCCACACCTCCCTCTCTCCCATGTCTCCCCAGAAGTGTTGGTCCTGTTTTCTCTCCTCCAGATTGTTCATCCAGCCTATCTTATTTAGACAGACCTGTAGATGTAATAACATACACAAAACAAAACAGAGCAAAACCAAGCACTAAAAGCAACAAAACAACCAAAATCCAATGACAATGAAAGAAAACAACTCAACAAGAAAGAAGTGGCTCATCGTTAGTTCAAGGTCGGTTTGTTGGCCTTTAAGAGTGTTTTCCAGTCCAGTCTGTTGGTGTACCAAGTACTGGCCCCAAAGTCATCCTTTGGCATTCCCTGGAGACCTTGGTGCTTCGTTTTCTTTCTCTTCTGCTGTACCCCCTTAGTGTTATGCCTCGGTGTGGCAGGATTAGTTCGGGCGCATTTCCCACACTGAGTCTTCAGTGTTGTCCCCTCTAAGGCTATGGGTCTTTGAGGGGTGTCTTGTCTCATCGTGGGGCTGGCCATGTGGTCTTCTATGTGGACTGGATTCTCTGAGTGGGAACATCATCCTCAAGTCCTGGTGTGCCAGGATGTGCTCCACATTCCCCTCCTCCCCCTTCATCTGCTCCATGTGCTCCGATCAGATATGTCCCTCTCTCAGAGCTGCAGATTCACTGCCATCCTCTGAAATAAAATATTTGGCATGGGAAGGGGAGTTGGGTGGGAGGATCTGCTCAGATCATTTGATGGTTCAGGATAGATTGACTGTTCGGCTGGGGACAGGTATGTGGGGCTTAGGGCTCTGGCTCCCAACACTGGTTGTGAATATGTCTTTGTTGTTAACCAGTTGTGTGCCTGTGGGTCAACACCTGTGTCTTTTTGAGTGAGTTTTCTCATCTGCAGAGTAAAGGTAATCCATTATCCAGACTCCCATGTCACCAATTGATTGAGAGGCACTAACCAGAGCCTGATTGAAATAGTGTGTACCTGTCAGCCGTGTTCTAAAAACACCTTAAAAGTCTTAAAAACACTATAAATGCCTTAAAAACCCTAAAACGTCTAAAATACATCTAAAATGCTAAGACCACCCCTAAAGACTCTCTAAAACATCTTAAGACCATTAAATACATGGTAAAAGGCTTTCTAAAACACCCTAATGCGCCATAAGTCTAATTTTTTTTATCCTGTGAAATCACCCTTTATTGAAATAGTACACAAAGGCTACTCCATGATGTGGGTGGTACCTTTGTTTGAAAACCAATCTATTTGAAAACGAAAGGTCAACAATTTCTCAGAAGCAAAAATGAAGAGGAGGAGGAAGGGAAACATACTGCAAAGGGAACAAACGAGGTGCAATCTGGAAGAAGGTCGACACAGTGTAACTAATGTCAGTGGACAATTTGTGTGAGAAGTGTAAAAGGGTAACCTATCTTGTGCAACCTTCTTTAATAAACTCAGCATCTCCTACTGCATTCTGTCTGTCAATGCAATAAGCTGGGATCGTGCCAAAGCAATCTCTCTGGCTTCCCCTTCAGTTATGTGGCTGCTTTTCCCAAAGTAAAGATCGCAGGTCTTTCTCCCCATTGCATTTTAGAATGCAGAATCAATTGATAGTGTACATGGAAGTCCTACTACAGCTGTAATGCAGTTTCAGGCGACATTCGTTACCACTTTTAACATTTCATTGCGCAATCACAATTTTTAAATGACTGTTATTACAAACCTTTTGCTTGCAATGATTGTTGCCAACATGTTTTTCAATGATTGCCAAGAAATAAGCAGAAGAAACATCCCAGTACTTGCCTTAGTTCCCAAGGGCACCAACAGGGGACACATTTCAGTGACAGTGTTCTTACAATACAGTTGCACAGATCTGGAAAGCTTAATTCTTGTTGCAACACTACTGGTTTACATGACTATCTGAATGACCAAAGATTAAGAAAGTATTTCATTTCTTTCAGGAAATATTTACAACTAATGACTGAGTCCTTATGCCCACATCTGCTCTTAGAGATCATATCCTTATATAGTGGGCCACAAGGTAGTTGCAGCACTACTTGTCCTGAATAAAATCTCTGCCCTGATATTTCTAGAAAGTCCATCTCCCAGCAAAATGCACTTAATTTAAAATAAAAGCAAAGCAGGACTGTTGGCCTCCATTGTTGAAATGAATCGCAGATCGCAATTGCTGAACACTGTGTAAATTGAAGCACTGCATTAAAGCTGTTCCTATAAAACATTTTGTACTTACTTTACATATTACAAAAGTATTTATGTTTGAGTCTGCTCCCAAATAGAAGGTGCTTTCGGTTCTTCAATCTATTTTTCTTTAGAAACAAATTAAAACAAGTCCTATAATGTACAACCTGTATAGAAAATGTCCTTTAAAAAAAGAGCATTTGCAACATTTTACACTTAGTGTAACTTAGCAATACAGTTTATGCTCATATATTTAGCTGGCTGTTAAGAGGCACATTGCACAAGAAAGTTTCAAAAAGTTTGTGAAAGATGTACTGAAAAGACAATGGAACTTTCCCTTGGAAGATTTGAAGTCCCCTTGTCCATTCAGAAATAGTCGACATATGCAGATGCTTCAGCCACTGATTAAGGATGTATCTGATTTAATTTCCTGCTTGTATATTTTGAAGAAGATATTCCATTTGTAAATTCAAATTTGGTTGGCCCCTTTTAGTCTTTTTGCTTAATATTTTGAACACTTCCATTTTCTTCTTTTTGTAGAGTCTTTGAGCTTCTTCTCGCTCCTGTTTCCTCCGCTCAAATTCCTGTTTCTTAGCAGCACGTTTGGCTTGGATCTGTGAATTTTCTTCCTGTGCTTTCTGATTGGATGTTTTCTTCCTCTTTGTCTTTAGGGTAGCAAAGGAGTTTACTGCGGTGCTACAATGTTCTTCTGGCAGAGGATGGTCCAGACTGCACTGTTCCTCAGACACAGCCTGGTCAAGGCTGGCGTGATCTTCTGGCAAAGGTGGTGCAACTTGTCCTTCTGGCAAAGGCTGGCGAACTTTTCTGATTTGTTTCTTGAGCCTTTCTTCTTCAGCTAAATAGAGATGTTTCAGGTGGTCTGGGTATTGATCTGTGAACTGGGATTCCCGTGAGGTTTGAAAATTTCTTTCCTTCCAAAGCAATTTCTTGTAACTTTGCTGAATCTTTAGCTTTCTTCGAAGTGCAAAGCCTTGCCCCTCGCGGACGCTCCCCGAAAAAGCCTTCGGATGATTCGATCGCCACCTTCTCTGTTTCAAGTCCCTCTTCGTGACTTCCACTGGAGAAAGCGCTTCGCCACGCAAACCCCGACTCTCGGCGCGCAGCTTCACCGGCGCCATGGCGGAGGCCTCGCGCCATAAGTCTTAAAAAAAACTCCTTACGTCCCGAAAACATAATAAATGCCCTAATATTATGCAAATGCCTTAAAACGCAAAATAAAGAACACGTGAAGCCCTAAAAACACGCTAAAAGTCTTTTAAAACCCCAAGAACATCCCTACAAAGCAACCCGAAGCACTATAAAACCCTGTAAAAGTCCAACAGCCTAATAGACATGAATTCACCATGAAAGCAAAAAATAATCCAACAAAACCCTAAAGCCCTGAAAACCAAAACCTAATCCCCCCAAACACTCTAAGGCCTTAAGAAGCACCCTAAAATTTTAACAAAACACTAAAAGCCATAAAAACACATATAAGCCTAATAAACACCCTTAAACACTAAAATCACCCTAAAAGCCTTAAAATGTCTGAAAAGCCATAATATTCCCTAAAATTCAAATAACACTCTGAAGCCACAAATAACACACTAAATGCCTCCCAAAACATGTGGAACTTCCAAATCATATCCCTAGAAGATTCCCAAACCATGAACTTCCAAAACCACATAAATGCCCTGAAGACAACATGAAAGCCCCAACAAAACATAAAATGCTGGGGAAAAACACATAAAATATTTTAAAATACCCTAAAATCTCTAAGAAACCCTGTAAGATCACTAAAAACACCCCTACCTGCTAAAAAATACCTATACACTCCAAAAAATCACCCCTAAATCCCTTGAAAACTCCCTTAAACCTTATAAAACACCCTTAAAGCCAAAACTACCCTAATGCGCAAAAAAATTAAATGACCTTAAAGCCCTAAAAATCACATGCCACAAAAATATCCTAAATGACCCCAAAATTCCAACTCAAAGCCAGCCTACAAAGGGCTTCTGTAGGTTTAAGTCTTTTATGAGAACAGTTTTATCTTTCTACCAAGGAGAAGTTTGTAGGTTCAACCCCTGACCTATGCCCTACCATATGAAGTTAGTAATCAGTGTTTTTGCAATTCTTTGAAGAAAGATGAGGGTAATTTTGTCAGGAGTGAATTAAACTTGTCTAGTGCCTTGAGTAGAACTGATAACTGTACTACATTGAGTCGTCTGGTCAAGGAGCATGGGATATTATCCCATTTGCTGAGGTCACACTTGATTTCTTGTAATTTCTGTAGTTTTCCTCATATAAATCTGTTGTTTTTTATTCAAGTATAGATATAGATATTTTCATTTACACTTGGCTATTGTAAATGGTACTACCTGAAAATGTGTATTTCATTAATTATTATTTCTTAATCTATTTCTTCATCCTTCGAAATATTATCAGTTTGTTGTGGTAGATAAACATTAGGACTTTGCATAACTTAGAAATATTACATTTCACGGAAAAATCATATTAATTATGTCAACAGAGCTATAAAAGGAATGTTGCCCTGAATATCTTAAGATATGACAGCTGTTTCATTGAGAAATTGAGCCAGACAGACACAATGTGATGTAAATTTTGTTATTTTCATGTGGGTTCCTTCACTCTTCCAAAAAAATTAGTTTCATGAGCCCCTTGGGGAATGAGTTTGAGTTCAGATCAGATGTATATTTATTTATTTGAGTCCTGAAGCCCATTTGATGGACTATTCTGTTGCTTCCAAAGTAGTCAGTCACTTCCCCACCAATTCAGGAATTTGTCCGAAGCAAAAGTAAAAGTGTGGCGGACGACATTTGACTGCACACCATCTAAAATCACACTCTCATTTGGTGTTGGCAGTTTTACTTGTATTTCAATTGTAAACTACACTTCAGAGTTCAGGCTAGTGAAAACGTTTCAGTGGGGAAAATTTGCACAGAACTATGTGCAGTTTGTGATTCTGTTGTTCCCAAGCAAGGCTATGAGGACAAAGATGCACAAGCATGGGGGGCACTGCAGACAATGTGTGAAAGTTTCCAGGAGCTCAGGGGTGGACAGTGGCTGCTAATTCTCCCGTGCTGGCAGTGAGCTATGTGGGAGGGCTTTGTGTAAGGTCCTTGTGAGGTCTCTGAGAAGTCTCCATAAAGGATGCTGAGAACTTCATATGAAGTCTCTGTGCGAGGCCTCTGAGTCTCTCTGGAAGTCTCCAAGGAAGTATGTGTGTGAGGTTTCTCTCTTGGGTATGTGTGAGTGTCCTTGTGAGATGTCTGCTGAATTGTGGGGGTTGGGGGGCAGGTGTTTCGCTGAGGTCTCTGCAGGTCTGAGTGGGCTTCCCTTTGTTTGACCTCACAGCACCATATAAGAGGACCTGGTGGCAGGGGAAAGGGAAGGGGCTTGGTTCATGCACCCCTTGCTGTTCTTTCAGGGTCTTCTCTCCATCTCCGTGCACTTACCTAGCACGAACGGTAGGGTTCAGCAGCGGGTAGTCCGGTGTCCAGCTCTTCACACTACCTAGGAACACACCCAAGCTACCTGCTACCCAAGAAGCCCCAGATCCAGGCTCTGCAGATCCAGAATCTGATTTTTTACTGCCACAGACACTCCAGACGCTGCCTTGGCACAATCAGGACTCCAGAAACAACATCATGCTGCTGTACCAGCAGTCTCTGGGGCCTATGTCTAATTCCCTCCTCCACCACGGGTGTCAGTCCCCCCCCCCACCCCACACACACACACTTGGTGTCCTGACTGAGGCATGGAGGTCAAGGCTCAGTGGATGTCTTCCTCGGCATCCTTTACTGTTTAGTTCAGTAAACAGTAAACCCTGGCCCACCAGGGGTGTTCTTTTAAGCACATGAGAATTTACTCTAGCGGATCAACTAATCATATTTTGGGGGGCCCTCCTGCCTCCTTCTATAATCTGGTGCCCAGGAAATAAAACCCTGTGTTAGAAGCACAGAGGAAACACTGACCACTATTGAACTGTTTTCCCTTATCAAGACAGGTGATGTCTAATCTCCGTGCACATCCTGATTTCCCAGGAGTCTCTAGGGGAAGGGAAGGCTGCTCCCAGTTGTGACTTTCTTTGCAGCACTCAGTCCTTAGAAGCCACTCTCTCCGGAGAACATTCCTAGAGCACGTGCACGTGTGTGTGTGTGTGTGTGTGCATCCGTGTGTGTGAAGATCACCAGCCTGGGGTCATGTTTCTTGAGAACATTCCTAGAGTTTGCGTGTGAGTGTGTGTGTGAAAACCACCAGCCTGGGATCATGTTTCTTGAGAACATTCCTAGAGCATGCGTGCGTGCGTGCGTGTGTGTGTGTGTGTGTGTGAAGACCACCAGCCTGGGATCATGTTTCCTGAGAACATTCCTAGAGCGTGTGTGTGTGTGTGTGTGTGTGTGTGTGTGTGTGTGTGAAGACCACCAGCCTGGGGTCATGTTTGCTGAGAACATTCCTAGAGCATGTATGTGTGTGTGTGCGCACGCGTATGTGTGCATGTGAAGACCACCAGCCTTGGGTCATGTTTCGTGAGAACATTCCTTGAGCGCGGACACGTGTGTGTGTGCATGTGTGAAGCCCAAAAGCCTGGGTCATGTTTCCTGAGTCCTGGCATCCCTGTTATTGTCTCATCCCCACTCTACCCCACCCTGGCTATACACTCATTCTTCCACCACACAGGAGATGGAAATCAAGTAAAATAACAGTTTGTCGCCCCACTAAGATAGTATTGAGAAAGTAACCTTCCCTGCTTGAAATCTGTGCCTTTGCTATACAACCTAGTGCTCTCTGTAGGAGATAAAGTTCTGCTGTGGGGGCAGCTAGCTAAAGCTGGGGTGAAGCACCTGGCCGATTCCCCTTTGTAAGCCTGTGTTAGCTCTGCTTGTGTCTTGCATCATTTCTGGGGATCCTCATGCTCTTTGGCCGCCTTTGCTACTTCCAACACTTTATATTCTTCTTCACTGTATCCTTCCCTACCCTGTGTCCATGGTTCCTAACCATTAGTGGTTATTACACAGACACTCATCCTGTACCACTCAGCCTAAGCTGTTGCTCCTTCTCCGGGTTTATATACAGAGGAAGGCATGTGAGCTGTGAACCAGATTTTCCCTTGGTGCAGTGGGTGAGAATAGTCCCCCGCTGGCAGCCTCCCTAGCAGTTCCCACCCACATGTGTCAGACCTGGGACTTCCATCCTGGAGGCTACCCTAGGCTGGGAGAGAGGCAAAGGTAGCAAAAGATGTCATTTCACATTTTGTGACAGGTGTATTGAGGCGGAACCTCCATGCCAAACTTGGCAGCCTTCATCAAATGCACATGTGGGACTTAGACAGGCCGCCACATGTCTCATGCCTGCTTGGTACCATGAGACGCTACTTTGGTCTAAACCTCTTCTGGAGCCTGCGATGGAATTTCTTGGCTGGATTGCGCCTCTCAAAACCTATCAACTGCAGCCACATAACGTTGAAGACAAAGTAATGGCACCAGGGAACATTCTTCACTGTGTTGGGACCTTCTGAGGTTTTCACAGTAGGGGTGTTACCATAAATCATAAGAGGTGCAAAATGAAGAATTTGGGATGGAAGTGGGTGGGAAACACTGCTGAAAACCTCCTCCAGAGCCCTGCCCTTTGAGAAGTCAGAGCTAGCACTCAGAGAAGGAGACGCAGTATCTAACATAGTTAAAGGTATATTATGCCAACCTCGTCAATGAACTCATGTGGGGTTAATTGAAAGGCAGGGAGATCAATGGCTCTGTGAGCCTAGCCTTTCTGGTCTCTTGCTCTCTGATAGTGCCACCAGGGTGGATATGCATTTGTTAGGTCCCTAAAGCAGCTGGAAAGACTCATTTCCTGGGAGATCCCTGAGGAGAAGCCACATGGACCTACCCTGTTGCAGCCCTGGTTTCTGCAGCAGCCTCATGGAGAACCTGCCAACGCACAGACTACAATTTCCTCCTGCAGTCATTGTCTCCCCGTGTGTTTTTGGATTGTGAGGAGGACTTTGTAGATTGGTGTCAGACACATGGGATACTATTGGACTGGTGGTCTTAGATTGAACTGGGTTGGGATGCTTTTCAATGTTCACTTAACCTTTATATAAAACTCATAATATATGAGTGTATGAATTTTGTTTCTCTAGTCTACACAGACTAACACACATGACACCCCCTCTAGATCCCACCATGAAGCACAGAAGTCACACTTTAATGTAGGAGGGGGAAAATCTCTATTATGGAACAATGAATATCATGGCTGAGAGAAGCCATTAGCCTGTGCAGAACAGGCTAAAGTGGCTGGCATGGATACTTTCCTACTAATCAGAGCAGAAGAAGCGTCTTCTAATTTGCCAGATAAGACATATTCTCGAAGACAGTGACGTGGGCAGTGGTAAGGGTAACTGGAGTAAGCCCACCTCCTCCGCCTGTGCTGCTGGAAGCTGACTGGGCACACAAACACCCTGGGGGGCAATGCCTGAGTGTGGCTTCTGACATTGAATCCCTTGAACAGACAGAAATTTGTGAATACATCCCTGATACAGGTGCTCGTGGTGGGAAGGCTCTGGCAGTCTGGTATCGCCTGGCAAAGGCAGGGTCTCACACTTGCCACTCTCCTGTGTTCTACAAAGAAAGGAGCCCCACATCTGGAGGAACATCCATTAACTGAGGCCTGCGCTTCTTTTCGTGAACTTGACATTGACGCAAGATACTCCTGTTGGCAGCCTGGTGTCCCCTCTAGGACTTGGCCAACATCTGTCGTGAGCACCTGAGCCTCCGTGACCTTGTTAGGAGACACTGGTTGTCTTTGAAGGGGCCTAAGGCTGTGACCACAGTGTAATACGGGCTTTCCTTTTTGCAAAGGATCACCGTGTCCTGTAGATTATTTGCTGGAGCAAATCCACTGGACAAAGTGCTTCCTCCATTTTTTGCAGTGGCCCTCAGCAGGAAGCTGTCCCTTCTCTGGTGGGAGCTTTGAGGACTTGATCTCAAGGCACTCAGCCAATGCCTTGTCTTGCACAGGCTGGCTTAACCCACAGACTTGGGAGATGCCTCTTCCCGCTAATCCTTTTCCATGCTCTTCTGGATTAGGCCATTTATGGGTCTCCCTCTTGTCAGTGGGAACAGCATCCTTCCTTCTCCTTGTCGAGGGGTCCTGAAGGTTGGGGCTTTTGAGCTTCTGCTGCCCCATGTAACTTGCTCTAGCCACCACGAAGCCACTTGGCCCTTGACATATTGGCTTATCCCCAGTGAACAAATGCTGGGGGCGGCAATGGACCACCTGAGAAGGCAAAGCATTGGTGGCAGTGAGCACATCAGTGGTACAGTCCTGAAGGGGCCCGTCTACAGGACAGCATGGAGAACCACCCTCTGCCTCTACCTCCACCTGGAACTTAATCTCACTGCACACTCGTGCTGTAAGGCTTGGCTTTTCAGGAACTGGAGCACACTTTCCAGGTAGCAGGAAACTTTTACTACATCCTAGAGCCTCGAAGCACCCCCGGTCCACATCATTGGTTTGAGATTTTGCCAGCACACTGGTTTTGAAAGTGTCTCTATCGTCTAGCTCTATTGAAGAGGACTTCTTGACCACCACCAACCCTGTCTCTTTGGCTCTTGAAGATGGACATTCAGAGTTCACTTCCAATCTGGGGCCTCCTGGGGCACAACAAGCACCCTCTTTCCTTGACCCCTTGCTGGTCAGTACTGGATTTGAGGTTTGCTCTAGGCTCTCTCTCTGGACACTTTCATTCTGGAAGGTTCTGCCAAGGATACTGGGCATGAAGGCTGGAAACGGCTGCCTGAGGGCCAATGAGCATCCACTGTCATTATCAAGTGGGGGGTAGGCTGGGGTTCCCTGAACAGGCTCCTCTGTAGGGGAGCAATCAGCAAAAGGACTCTCCAGGGTAGGGCTTGATTTCTTTGTGGTCACTCTCTCTCCCCAGTCTGCCTGACAGGGTTCTCCCAGGACTTGACAGCCTCAGTTACTTGGTTAGTTGAAGACTTAGGGGTGGCTAAGCAGGTGGACTGTGGAAGGGACATTGCGTTGTCTTTTCTTGTCCTACAGAGGTTTGTGGGCTCAAGGACTTTGAGGGGCATGCACCACCTCTGCCTCATTTGGAGCCTTACGATATGCGAGTCCAGTACCTGTTGAGTGCCCGGGCTGAGAAAGGAAAGGCTCTGCGTTGTGTTCAGGAGATCTCCCAGCTCTCCCCAGGAGGCCACATTGACAAAACGTGGATGGGTCAGGGAAATAGACAAAGCATGCGTGGTCGCAAGACATGAACGGCAAACAATGCCAGGGATCTGATCCTTTCTAATCTGCTCCACCTTCCTGCACATGTGGACATTCAGGGTGTTTTCCAGTAGGATTTTGTTTGGACCCCTTAGGGTGTAAGTTCCTGTGCTAATCCCCTTGTGTATCCTCAAATCACTTAACTCCTTTGAGTCGGCTCCCGGAGTTCCTTTTGGGCAGTAGTTTCCTGATCCACAGAGAGATAGATTACATTTGGATATTTTCCTCAAGTAATTCCCTTGTCCATTGACCGAGTTGTTCCTCAGCTGGACACCGGCTCTGCAGCACGCAAGCGACGGTCCAGGGTGTGTGCATCTTCCTGGGGACACCGTCTTCATTACATTCTTCCCCTGCTTGTCTCCAGGTGTGGAGCAGGAACATTCGGGCTGCTTAATATCCAGACAAGTCCCTGGCCATTTTTCCTGAGGTTGCTTTAGTGTCATAGACTCAAGAGTCCCATTGCCAAGGGGCCCCTGCAATTGAGGGAAGTTCTCTTGGCGGTGGAGCTCCGATTGCTTCAAGCAGCCAGGAAGCTTGGGGTCTGTCTTTGGGGTCTGGACCTTCTGATTATCCTGGGGATGAGTGGGGCTGCGAAGACAAAAAGCTTCCTGGGGTCGTGGCATCATAAAGGGTAAAGAACTCTCACTTTCCTGTTGTTTCTTTAAAAAATGGCTTTCCAGCTGTTGAAGTGAATTTGGAACGCGTGATTGGGACTTAGTGTGGACGGGAAGACAGGATTCATCACAGGGACTCTTGTGTGGAGGAGGAAAAGGTACTGCGAGTGGGCCACGGGGCTGTGGACCGGGCGGAGTCAGGACTGTAGCCGCCGGTGGGGCCTGGGCTTGGCATGCAATTGGAAGTAAAAGTTGGAATCGGCCTTCAGTGTAGGGCAAGGAGTGACGTTGCAACAAGAGTGGGTACTCTTTAGCTTGCATTTGAACTGGTAAGACATTAGGAATTTCATTAAATAAGACAGTGGAAAACTCTAGGGTGGATCCAGAGACCCTGAGAACAACTGCCAGAGACTCGCTGTGCAGAAAAGGGAGACCCCAGAAAAACTCACTGAATTTTTGTGGAAAATGCTTCTGAGGGCTGGGTATCTGCTCTGCTTTACTGCTGGCATTCCAGAAGGGATGGGGAGGTGCAGTGATCTGCTCCCCATCGAGTGGCTTCAACATATTTAAGGCCTGCAGATGGTATTCTGATACACCCTTTCCTTTTTCTTCCCAAATATTCCATTTCTCTGCCTTTGTGATTTCTATTTCCAGCAGCTTGTGGACATTGGGGTTGAGCAAGGTGGGGCTCCCTACTTCCCCCTGCCTCTTTGTGGTTCCTTCCCGAAAGGTGTCTTCTTGGGGGTGCCAGGTAGAGTGCTCTTTCAGAGACCCAATGTATTCCAAGGAGGGAAGCTGTATGTTCTTGGCAGCTGCCCAACACTGGGGTGGGGAGGCAGTAGGGCGGCCTGTGGGATCCTGACTTTTGATGGCTGCCATGGCAGGTGTGGAGCAGCGGTTGTGTGGAGATGGGCTCTGCCTGGGCCTTGCCAACAAGTCATTCTGAGAATGAGTCCCTGTGGGAGGCGGGGGTGGTGAGTCCCAGAGAGTGCTTGGAGGCTGCAGGTAGGCCTTTGAATCCGGGGGTTTGGCACTGGGTGAGGGAAGAGCCAGTGGTGTGGGTGAAAGACTGTCAGGTTCACGGGAATGTGCGCAGTCTGGTGATTGACTCAAGGCGGGTAAGACATGAGAAGTTGAGAGGCACATCTGGGCCCGTGGAAGGGTGGAGTTCTGAGACCTAGGTGTCCGGAATGGATGAGCCGCAGAACCGTGTGGGGCGCGCGTACCGACGTGGACTTCAGCCGTCCCTCTATTTCGCCAGCTACCAGAGAGGGCTTGAGCTTTCTTTTGACCAAAGCTGCCAGTGTCAGATGGGTTTCCCAAGTGGCTGCAGGAGACAGAAGGACCAGATTACAGCCAGGACTGAAGGGGCAAGAGACCTAGCAGGCTAGCAAGGGTCGGTGCAAGCTCAGTCCCTCCCCAAGCCTTGATGGCCTGCTCTTCCTGCCCCACCCCACTGCCCGGGACTCCTGTCATTCTCTGCCCATCCCTGAAAGTGTCCCCCAAACCAGCGCATCCCAGCTGCTCTGCAGCCCGAGGCCACACAGGCACCCTGGTTGGAAGATGCACCCCGCGGTGAAGCAGGAAGGTTACTTACTTCTGCCTAAGACGCAAACGCAGGTTCTGAGCGCCATATAGTTCTTGCAGGAAGCTTCGGAAAGCTGGAAATCAGGAGAACCGTTATGGTGCAGCCCTCCCAGAGGACCGAAAGGAATGTCACACGGGCTGTGCACTTAGGACGTTGGACTCTCCAGAGCTCAAGGTCAAATGATAGCTTACTCCCACGGGCAGGAGGTGCTTTGGCATTTCAAGGAGCATCGGTTTCCAATATTGTCTGTGGGGTCTCAGTGAGCAATCTGAACCTTGGCAAAGTTACACAGCTTATCGCAGTTACCCCTCAATGTTCCACCTCCAAATCCACCAGAATCTGCTCCTGACACCCCCACTGCCCCCTACTGGGTCCTACCTTGGCCAGCCTTCATCCCATCCTAGACCCCTCCTGTACATCTGGGAAATATCTGGGTTCTGTTTCCATCCACAGTATCCTTTTGTTCAGGATTATTACCTGAGAGAGACGGGCTGTTGCCACTGGCATCCTGCAGAGGAGGGGACAGGAGAGCTTACAGAGCTTGGTTGAATGGGCAGAACCTTACCTTTCAGAGCGTCACCTTTGTCCCTTGACCTGCTGCTTCTCCTTGTCTCCACCTGAGGCTGGGGCACAAGAGAGGAAGTCAGGCTGGAATCCAATCCTGCATCTGTTCTTTGTGACAAACTGCAGGCATTTACTGGTGATTAGAAGAATGACAATCTCCATGGAATGACTAAAGCCCAGAAACCAGCTTCTGTGTGAGACCTAGAGTGCATTTCTTCCGTCAGCCTTCCTCTGCTCACGGAGAGCACACACTCTCAGCTCTCAGTGTTCTGGTGGGCAAGATTTTGATTATGGAGGCTGAAGCTCTGGGCCAGCCCTTGACCACTTCCTCCCCGGGGTCAGCCATGCTTTCTCAATTAGCCCAGACAGAAAAGGAGCCTTGGCCCAGAGACTGGAGCTCAAGGAAAGAGACTGAGGACCCAGTGATGAGAGCTGCCCTTTGAAATGTCTAGTCATCTAGTCCTTAGCCACTGCGTCACTATATTGGGGATTTTTACCTATTGCCCTCTATAACAACTAGAGATGGGAGGTCTGAGATCTTCAAAGAGAAATATTTTTGAATGCTCATCTGACTGGCAAATGATTTACATATCATACGAGTCAATAGTTCAGTCGTTCAATCAGATCAAGGGCAATGGTACAATCAATGATTACCATATCCATTTTAGAACAACACCCCCCCCCTCCATGGTTAAATTGCCTTCAAAAGGAGTTGTGTAATCACAGTCAGGTCTAAAGCTCTCTGTCCCCTCTGGCCTCCTTCATTTTTTCGTCTTGAAATAAATCCCCCTTCACTCCCTAGCTTCCCGATGGGGAAGTTCTCCACACTGCTGATCTCACAATCCCTCCCTCTGCCATGAGATCTCTCCACCTGCAACTCTGTCAACCCTTGTGTCCATGATCATGATGCATCCACGCCTCCTGTGCTTCACAAACAGGGAAAGCCAACAGAAATAATGAAAATCAATATAAGCCGGCAAGGATAAAATGATACCAATGCAGTGAACAAAGTCCTAACAGTGAGTAAGGACGCACCAGCCCTCATCAATATTCCAAAGCCAGGGCTGATGGTCTCTTCTTTCTTGAGATTTCCCCTATCAGGAAATTAATTACGAAAGGAAAAATTTATAAAACAAGGAAAAATCAATCTCTCCTATGGCTGGGTTGAGAATTTCTTACCTTTATCCTTTTCCTGGGTGGTCGCACAGGTGGAGTATTTGGAAGGAAGGGGAGGACCAGGAAGAAGCAACCCACTCCATACAGGATGCCCAAGGTCAAAACAGTGAACCAGGTGGGGTATTGGTAGGTCAGCCAGGAAGCACTTTTCTGTTCCAGCAGAAAGAGAATCTCCTCCATCTTCTGGATACAGCGGTTGCACTCAGGCAACTGAGCACTCTGAGTCCCCTCTGGCTTCAAAACCACTTGCATCACAAACCTGGGCCCACATCACTAAAGGGTCACAGTGGGGTGGGAGGTGACAGCAGGACAACACATAATCCCTCCCTCTACCCTCCAGCTCATCACATCCCTCCCCTGCTCTGGTCTTCTCTCTCCCACTGCCTGCTCTGGGCCTCCAAAGTCACCAGCTGCACCTGATGGAATGGAATCTTAGTGCAAGTTCTTATTCATTCCACCTCCCACCTAGGTATTACCTGCTTCCTTGGCAAGTTGCCTGAATCATGACCAATTTCATAGGCTTAGAATATCTGAAGTTGTCTCTGTCCTCAATGAAAACCTTCTCAAGTCATGGTTTTACTTTGTCTTATCCAAGATAGAGAACTTAGGTTTATGTAACATTTATTTAGCTTTATGAATGTTGGATGAAAAGCTTGGAATTTGACTTCTATGACCAGGAGAGTTATTCAAGAGCTGAGGTATATCTCTCCCAGGAGAGAGATCTAAGAAATTTTCTGCCAGATGGTACATTTGGGGAGACAAGGAACACTTAAGCATTAATCATTCTTAACAGTGTCCCCTGCAAATCTTCCTTGTGTGTGACTACTGCCCATTTAGGGCTTGCTCTGGGAACACTTGATGGGGTAATAAGCCTTGCAACAATTCAGGCTCAAAGGGCAAGCATCTGGCTGAGCAAAATAAAGAGATAATATGGATTGAGTTGTGTCCTTACCACTACCACTTGAGATATTCCCCCAAAATTCGTTGGAACCCTAACACTGAAGGCTATAATCTGATTTGGTTATGTGAGGGCTCTCTCTGGGAGAAATGTACCTCTGTCCTTGGCTTCACACAAGAACCAATTGACGCAGAAACCTAGTTTGTGATCCAAGTGACTTTATAAAGGATAGAAGAGGCAAATATGCTCGTGGGGGGTGGGGGCGGACTGGACAGCCCACGCGCGCTGGGTTGCATGACAGCTGGTGGGAGGCCCCCACCCATACCCTGTTGGTAGGCATGGCTGACGGTACTGTTTGACCCCATTGACTGAATTAAGCCCACCTGGTCTAGATGGGGGCCCGCCCAGGTTGACCTGCTTCCTGTCACAAGGACCTAAATGTGTGCATCTTTCCAGCCTGAAGCAGCTTTCAACTGTCTGTGATGGGGAGGAGGTTTGGCATGCACAGCGACCACCCTCAGTTCTGCCTCTACTTACCTAACAGGTACACGGCATTTCTTTTCTGTTTTTTAAAACAACAACAAAAAAATCATTTGTAATCTTTCTATTCCAGCGGTGCTAGGAGCAAGGCAGAGGCAAAACCCAAGAACAGGGTTCTTCTCTGTTGAAGCGCGATAAACTCACGGGGAAGCAAACAAGCATCTTCATCCACGTGAAGTGAATCTGTGAATCAGCAGCTCCCAACTGACCAAAGCACGCACAGAGCAGCCCAGCATCAAGGTCCGTTTCTGTGCACTGCTCCCACTGTGAGGAAGAGCTTCATGTGCATTAAAAGGGAACTTTTGTAATATTTGAATTTTGAATAGTGGTTTTTGTCAGAAACTGGAAAAAAATCTCAAAGCCTGAAGAAACTCCTTTCTAGTACTGAACATTCAAGGGAGCCTGTAGAAGCCTGAAATGATTGCTAGGTGACCACCTGGATCTGCTTGTTGAGTGAAAGTGGCAGAATAGCAGCAATAGAGCAGCGGGTTCATTCTGACCACTGACACTCGTGGACCTGGTTTACAGGCAGTAGAGAAGAAGATGAGAGCAGGTTGACTCGTTTGAAGTCCATGACCTACTCTGAGGGGACTAGAGTTGTGGAGAATTGGTGATGGGGCCAAGGCCTTAAGGCAATGCGACCAATGTACACTGAGAGGGGGCAGAAGCTCAGAAGCTAGGGGAACCCCACACTGAGCTCTCCATGCGGTTGGATGCCTTGAGCTCACGGTCAGGGGTTGGTGGTGGGTAGCCATAATTTAGAGTAGAAGAAAAAATATATTATTACCTTAGGAAGATCATGGTGTGGGAGAAAAAGGCAGAAAGTCGGGAGTCCAGGGAGCAAATTTAGTTCCAATTGGCCGACTAGTAAACAACCCCCCTGATAAGCTGCATCTCCCCCTCTGTGGGTCAGCTTGACAGCCACCAAATCTGAACACATCACAAGTAGAATTTTTTTTAAGGGTGAAACATAAATGATTGGTTTAAAACTCAAACCCAAGTCTGGTTGCTCAGCTCCAAGCACCACATAGGGGAGTCCCTTAACATAAACCAGCATAAGAAGCAACCTAGCTAAGGAATGCCAGAACTCAGCCACAGGGCCTGGCAGCTTTTACCATAACAAAGACCCGCTGTAGCAGTGTCAGCCTTAAACAGCACTGAGCTGTAGCCCAGAGACTGTGGGAGACAATTTCATTCTAGCTGGCCAGAGGGATAAAAAAGAAAATCCTCTGATCCAGGAAGCATCAGCAGTCTAGATAGGACAACAAGCTTCCCTCTCAGTGATTCTACACATAGCTGGGGAGGCCCTGCCGGTCTTGGAGCCCTAAACAGGGCTGAGGGAGCCCCCCAGTGCCCCCTCCCAGCCCCTGCTGCAGTGCTACATGCAGCACAAGGCAGGTACTCCAGCACCCAAGTGAGCCCTGGCCACGGGCGCGATCTTGCTTTTGCAGTAATCTCACACAGCATCTGTGTAACCCTACATCAGGGATGGGAAGGTCCATTAACGCATGCCCAGGAGAGCCAGCATAGGAAAGCTGGATTTTCCTGCCCGTGGGCTCTGATGGATGTTGCACCTGGAGCAGCCCACCTGGGCCAGATGATTGCAGTTCAGCCAATGGGATTGACCTGGGGTTCTTCACCAGCCTCCCCGGGAACCCTTGAAAAGGCAGGTACCAGATGGGAGAGGGGTGGTCTGGTCGTCTTAGTGGGAGGAGAGAGATCCTTGCATGACCTGAGGCAGTCTCTGCCAGGCCCCATGGTCAAAGGAATCCTATGGGTGCCTTGTAAAACCTGAAGCTTCTTTTAACTCTCATTAAATTCACTTGGATCACTAGCCCGGCTTCCGCATGAAATTTTTCTCGCGGGGAGCCAAGGACTGGGGTTGGAATTTAGGCCAGAGAGAGAGACCTTACAAGTCCATGACCCTGTGACCTTGAGGAAGAGTTGGAATTTCTCTGGCCTCAAGGACAGGTGATCAAGTATCATTACCTCCTTACCCACTGCTCTACTTATTCTCACTTTATTCACTAGCCCTTCTAACTTTTCCATCGCACTCAGTTTCAACGTGCTCAGGTTGGTGTTGGGCTTTTATTTACTCGCTTTCTTCTTTATCCCTCTTTTTTCCCCTTTTCCCCTCTTTTTCCTCTTCTCTCCCACTCTCTCCTCTCATATGCCACTAAAGGCTTCCAGGTCACTTCCCTCCGCTTAGGGCAAATCAACCCAAATAGCAGGAGGCACTCCAGCCTGCCCTGTGTGGGAGTGCTGTACACCACACAAGGCACCTGGGACAAACACCTACAGTGCGCTGCACCGTTGAAGAAACCTCCGTCATGCCTCTAAGGTGATCTCGTCAACTAGGGCAATTCTGCCCAGCACCACTGGGTCCCGGCATTAAAAGGGCACACTGCCCTGCCATGTTGGAGTAGTGTCTAAACCCCTCTGGCCCCTCATCCAAGCAATCAGGGATCAGCTACTACTTTATACTTTATTTCCTCCTTCTCTCTCTCCTTGCTCTTTACCATCACAGCCAACCTTAGTGAACTCAGTTGGATTTATTTCCTTCTTTCTCTTTATTCTCTTTTTCTTTCTTTCCTCTTTCTGTCTTTGCTTTCTTCACCTCTCTCTTAGCTTGTACGATTCTCTCTGCTCCCTCTCATTGCTTGCACATACCACTGCTGGTTTCCAGAGCCCTACACTCAGCCTAGGGCAACCCTGTCCTCCTAGTGGGCAGCCTGACCCCTAAGACAGTACTGCACACAGGACGAGTCAGAGCTACACACAGCATAACACAGGGTCAGTTATTTCTTTAACCATTTAAAAAATACTCTCTCCTCCTCCTTCCTTTTCTCTTCTCTCTTTTTTCTTTTATTGGGCTCTTCTTACAGGTTTTCTGCTTTTCTCCGCTCCATCAAGCTCTTCTCTACTTCCTACCACAGCCTCCACAGATTTTGTTCTCCTTTTTAGTTGTTTTCTTTTCTTTCTTTTTACTGTTGTCACCTTTGTTTACTCTGTGCATTTTAGTTGTGTGTGGGTGAGGGGTTCTCAGTCTGGTTGGCATTATTGCCCCAGTCTGTGTCTTCCTCTTTCTCTCTTTTTCCTCTCCTTTCACTCTCTTTCCCATCACAAGACAATAGCTGTCTCCAGGCCACTCCCCTCTGCCTAGGGCAAACCTGAAGGCCCAACTGAGGGAGCTCCCACCCCCCACTTATTGGTGTGGCAAGCATCTGGGGAATTCACGCTGGTCCTCTCCCACACACCAGGCCACAGGTTGTTCTCCCCTATAAAAAGTGGGGGCATCCCCAGCCTAAATCCTGAGGTCCTACAAGTGACTGGGGGAAACGCCTGACCAGCACTTGTGGGGCTCCACGCTACTGTGGGAACATCCACCCAATCTCCAAGGCGATCTCTCTGTACATCCTCTTGTCTAGCCAGATTTGTAAAGTAGAATTTGGATCATGATAGTGGGGAGAGGAAGCATTTAAGAACTAGAGGAAACATGTTTCATTGTTGCTACCCTGCACCCTGACTGGCTTATCTCCTCCCCACATCCCTTCAGGAAGGGGGTGTCCAGTTACCTACCAATGGGCTTTGAGTCTCCACTCTGCACTCACCCTCATTTACAATGACATGATTTTTGTGTTCTTTGATGCTTGATATCTGATCCCTTCAACAGTTCATGGTCACACAGGCTGGTGTGCTTCCTCCATGTGGGTTTTGTTGCTTCTGAGCTAGATGGCCGCTTCTTTATTTTCAAGCCTGTAAGATCCCAGATGCTATAACTTTTGATAGCCAGGCACCATCAGCTTTCTTCACCACATTTGCTAGTGCACACATTTTTCTTCAGCCAATATGTTGGAAAGGTGTTCATCATGGAATGCCAATTTAATATAACGTGTTCTTGCATTGAGTAAGTACTTGGCAATGTCCATCTACTGCCTTAATACTAAGTCTATAAATATATGCACGTTGATCTATTTACGAACCCTCCTGTATAAATATATTTACATATGTACATGCCAGTATGTAGACCTCTAGAAATACCCTTTGTCACCTAGTTCTTTCCTCTATTTACTTTTACTTTCCTCTTGTCCGACTATCATGCTCAGCTTTCACTTGGGTTTGAGTAATTTCTCTTGGTTACATTGCCCTTGCTGAATACCTACCAGGCTTCTCACACCCTCCTTGCGACGGATTTTGGATTACTTGTTGCTCCCCTGTCGCTGGATTGGTCAGCATCACCTCCTTACCCCCTCCTCTCTCTCTCCCATGTCCCCGGGAACCATTGGTCCTGTTGTTTTCTCCTCCAGACTATTCTTCCAGCCTATCTTATCTAGATAGATCTGTTGAGATAATAATATGCACCAAAAATCAAACCATAGCAAGATAGGCGATGGGTGAGAACACTGTGATGACAAAAAAACAACAACAGAAAACCAATGATCAATAAAAGAGTAAATTAATTAAAAGACAAAAAAAATTTTTTAAGAAAGAAAAACCTGTAAATAGATCAAGGTGTGATTTTTTTTTTCTATAGGTGTGTCCTTCAGTCAGGTCTGATGGCGTATCATGCTCTGGCCCCAGAGTCTGTCCTTTGTACTCCCTCAGGGGCTACCCGCTCTGCTCCCATGGTTGCTCTGCTGCATGCGTTTAGTGATTTGCCTCCGTGTTGGAGGGCCAGTCGGGTCAGTCCCAACACAGAGTCTCCGGTATTGTCCCCATAGGGCCCTGGGCCAGCTAGGGATGGCATGTCTCATAGTGGGATCAGCCATATGGTCCACTCTGTACATTGGCTGTTCAGAGTGGCAAAATCATCCTCCAAGCCTGGTGGACCAGTATGTGCTCCACTCTCTTCCTCCCCCTTCATTTGCCCCTGTGTGCTCTGATCAGGCATGTCCATCTCCCCTAGCTACAGGTTCAGTGCCGTCTTCTAAAGTAAATTCTTCTGGGGGGAGGGGCAGTTGTCCACGTAGCTGGTATGGAGGCTGGACCATCCACTTTTCATTTAGGATCAAAAGCATCTAGCTTTTAGCATTAGGTGCTATTGAGTCAGTTCCAACTCAAGGCAGAATGAACCACTGCGCAGTCCTACACCATCTTCAAAACTGTTGTTATACTTGAACCTAACATTTCAGCCTTTTCCAGGGACTGGCATCTCCTGATAACATATCCAAAGCATGTGAAGTCTCCCCGTGCTTGCTTCTAAGGACCTTTCAGACTGTTCTTCTGACACAAATCTGTTCATTCTTCCAGCACTCACTGGTATTTTTAATATTCTTGGCTAGTGTCATCTTGATGGGTTGAAACACTATCTCGCTCTAGTGTTGATGTACATTTTTCTGATGCCTAATTATACTGAGTATCATTTAAGGTAATCATTTAATTTTTATGGCATTTTGAAAAGATGTCAATGAGGTCTATTTAATTTGTGTTCAGATGGAAACACATAACTCAAACTAAATATGTGACAGTACAATAAGAATCCATTTTATCCTAAATACTTGAGTTATTTATATAGCCTACTCTAGTTTTTATCAACATAGATAAGGTGGCGGTGGTGGTGGTGGTGGTGGTGGTGGTGGTGGTTTTTAAGAGTTAATCTCTAAATAGGGGGCTGCAGTACTGAGCACTGAATCTCCTTTGCTTGATTAATTTTTATGTTAGGGAAGTAATACAAGGATTCCATTAAATCACCCATCACTTTGAGGACAAAGCATATCAGAATTGATGGTCAAAGCCTATATGGCCTTATGGTTTAGTCTCTAGGGGTATGTAATGCTCTTGTGAAAATAGTATTCCTCATGATAATAATGAGGAACTGGTGGGCCTCCAGGGCTGGGAGCTGAACTGAGGGGCAGTTCTACCCTGTCTAATAGGGTCACTATGAGTTGGCAAAGACTCGATGGCTGTCAGTTTGGTTTGTTTGACTTGAGTACTGGCATTCAGTGTGTTTATCGAAATCAATAAATTACAAGCATTTTTGATGTCTATTTTTTACATACAAAATTAAAATCCCCCAAGCCTCTGAAAACTGCGAAGATTTCACAGCACTAGGTTGGTACTTTCCCTTCCAAGAATCAGTGAAACTGGCAGGGTGTGAGGCATTCAGGCTCCCTCAGTTCCTCCTACTGCCTTCCCTGACCCTGGTCACTTGCTTCTATTACCTCTCTTGGACCTTACATGCATTTGAATTAGAACACCATAGAGTACAGTGCTCTACATGTGCAGCAGCTCTAACCATGTCACTCTCGGTCTCTATGAAGCCTCTTCCAACAAAATTCAAATGCGATTGTATGTGCACACATAAACTCACGCATGCACCAGAGCACCCTTCTTAACAGAGAGTCAGGAGGGTCTCTTATTTGCTGTCCTCACTTTGGACACAAGTCCCTTGATGATGAGTAGGAGAAAAGGAACATCAGGTAGTGGGGGAAACCCTAAGGAGGAACAGAGGAGAGCTTTAACTAGGAATAATGCTACTAGGGGAATGATGGCATGTGAGGAAAATTAGATACTTCCAGACCGTCAGATTTTTCCATACAGCAAAATTAACTTTTCTAGTTTTGTCTAAAACTGGCCCCAGGAAATTTCAAATAGCACATCTCAGATTATCTAACCTACAAAGGAGTAGCCGGCCTTCCACCCACCCCCACCCCACCCCCGCCAAAAAACCAAGCGATACAAAGCTCCACTGGGTACACATTTCAATATATACATTCTCCTGCTTAGGCAGGCATCTGGCAACTTGCTCTGAGCTAGTGCACCCACACTTTTTTCCCAAGGTCATTGCTGGTGACAAGACCTTGTGCTCTTCTCACAAGCCAGAATGCAAACATAAATCAAGTCAGTGTAAGACGCCATCATCACCTCACTCAAATACACCTCGTCAAGTGAACTCAAACTTCAAGAAGATGCTCATTTGTTTGGTTTTGTTGATGTGAGGAGGATAGTGCATTTGGAGTTTAGTCATTGCACTAGGTCAGACTGTTAATCAAGCTTCCTATTTAGAGGTTCTGAAGATATTGTGTAACAGTGTGACAAAGAAGGTCTGAGTTGTCTGGCTAGACCAGAGCTTGCACACTGCTATTGATTAGAAGTTCCGACACACAGAATCCAGGACAGATAAACCCCTCAGGACCAACACTGAGAGTAGCAACACCACGAGGGAAGGTAGGGGGGAGAAGCAGAAGAAAGGGGAAACCAATCTCAATGATGGACATACAGCCCCACTCCACCACCCAGGGGAACAAACAGCAGAAGTTTGGGTGAAGGGATACAGCAGAGGTGTAAAATATAAAAATAAAAAGTATGTATAAATTATCAATGGTTCACGTGGGTGGGGGGAAGGGAAAAAGGAGCTCAAGGAGAAAGAACGTGTTTGGAAATGATGATAGCAATGTATGTACAAATGTGCTTCATACAAATTGGTGTATGAATTGTTACAAGAGCTGTAAGATCCCCCAATAAAATGATTTATTTAAAATAAAAAGGACTGATTAGTGGTAGACAGGGGACTGGTTTTGCCACCATGTCAGTGCACCTGCTCACACAAAAAAAACAGCATGCCTCTATCGCCCGATCTGATCCCAGCACACCGAGGCAAAATACTAAGGGTGTACAACAGAACAGGAAGGGGAACAGAGCAACGAAGTCCCCAGGGAATACCAAAAATAGACTTTGGGGCCAGGGCTAGCTGACCCATCATACTCTATGAGAAAACACTCCTAAAGGCCAACAAACAGTCCTTGAACTAACTAAAAGCTTTTCTTTCTTGTGTTTTGTTTTGCTTTTTGTCATTGGCTTGTTGGTGGTGGTGTTGTTCTTTTGTTTCATTTTGTTGCTTGGGTTTGCTCTGTCTCGTTTTTGTGCATGCTATGATTTCCACAGGTCTGTCTAAATGAGATAGGCTGGATGAACAATCTGGAGGAGAAAACAATGGGACTGACAGCTGGTGAGGGGAGGGGGGGAGATGGGACACGGGGATGTAGGGAAATAGGAAGTGCTGTTAACAAACCCAGGGACAAAGGAACACCAAGTCATCCAAATAGATGGTGAGGAGGGTGTAGGAGGCTTGGTAGAGTGTAACCAAGAGTAATGTAACCGAGAGGAATTACTGAAACACAAATGAAGGCTGAACATGAGAGTGGGACAATCGGAAAGTAAAAGGAAATCAAGGAAAGAGGTAGGAAGCAAAGGGCATTTATAGAGGTCTAAATAAAGGCATGTGCATATGTAAATATATTTATGTATAACGATGGGGAAATAGATCTATATGCATATATTTATAGGTTTAGTATTAAGGTAACAGATGTACATTGGGCCTCCATTCAAGTACTCCCTCAATGCAAAAATACTTTGTTGTATTAAAGTGGCATTCCGTGATGCTCACCTCCCCAACACAATTGCTGGAGGCAAATGGGTGCATAAGCAAATGTGGTGACTGAAGTTGATGGTGGTCGGCTATCAAAAGTTATACATTCTGGGGTCTTAAAAGCTTGAAGTTAAACAAGTGGTCATGTAGCTGAGAAGCAACAAAGCCCACATGAAAGAAGCACACCAGCATGTGTGATCACGAGGTGTTGGAAGAATCAGGTATCAGACATCATCGGAACAAAAAAAATCATATCTTTGTGAATACGGGGGAGTTTGGAGTGAAAACCCAAAGCTCATTTGTAGATAATTGGACATCCCCTTACAGAAGGGTAGCAGGGAGGAGAGGAGCCAGTCAGGGTGCACTGTAGCAACAATGAAACATACAACTTTCCTCTAGCTCCTAAATGCTTCTTCCCCCACAACTAAAATGATCCCCATTCTACCTTACAAATCTAGCTAGACCTGAGGATGTACACTGGTACAGATAGGAACTGGAAACACAGGGAATCCAGGGCGGATGATCCCTTCAGGACCAGTGGTGAGAGTGGCGATACGAGGAGGGTGGAGGGAGGTAGGAATGGTTAGGGGAAACCGATTATAAGGATCTACATATAACCATCTCCCTGGGGGACAGACAACAGAAAAGTGGCTGAAGGGAGATATTGTATAGTGTAAGATATGACAAAATAATAATTTAGAAATTATTCAGGGTTCATGAGGGATGGGGAATAATTATCAGCTGATGCCAGCAGATTAAGTGCAGAGAAAATGTTTTCAGAATGATGAGGGCAATGAATGTACAAATGTGATGTATGTATCAATTGTGATAAGAGTTGTATGAGGCCCCAAAAAATGATTATAAAAAAAATAATAACAGTATAAAAACATCCCCCCAAAAAGCATGCCTCTCTTGTCCCTCATATCTTAATCACCTGAACTCACTCCATGTGACTTCTTTCTGTTTCCATGAATGAAGGACAGTGGTTTGACAACACAGAAGAGGTGGGGGAAAAAACAAGGGTGTCACCCAAACTGCTGAGTTTGAAAAATGTCTCCAAGAATGTAATCACAGATTAGACAAATGTGTGAAGTGTAATGGAGGGTACTATGAAGGGGATAAAACATTTAAATGCATAGTTTTGAAAAAATTGTAGTTTTTGTCGGGTTCCCCCTAGTAGCTTCCAATTTCATAGCAACTCAAGCCATCTCAATACATCAAACTGACAGAGAAGGGGTGGGTTTTGTGTGTAGGTGGTGTTGGTTATTGCACAGGGGCAAGGGACTTCTGGTGGCATAGTACCTTATGCCTTGGGTGTCAACTGTAATGTCAGCAGTGGGGAACCACCAGTCAGTCCTCAGAAGAAAAGGATGAGGCGTTCTACTCCCATAGAGTTAGCCTTTGGGAAACCCACAGAGATAGTTCTGCTCTGATCTCATAGAGTCGCTATGGCTCAGCATCGACTCCATCGAAGTGAGCTGACAAACTAAAGGCAGGAGATGTGAAAGAGGATGCGGAGACGTTGTCTCAGGTACTTTGGACATATTACTATGGTGGAACCAGTCCTGCAAGAAGGGCATCATTTTTGGCAGAGGGTTAGCAAACAAGAGGAAGACCCTTACTTAGGTGGATTGACACCGTGGCTGCGAGAATCGGCTCAAATACAGTAACAAGTGCGAGGATGGCGCAGGACTGGGCTTTGTTTCTCTCTCTAGTGCACAGGCCCCTATGAATCCGAACTGACTCCAGGGCTCTACAATATCAATTACTGCAACCCTGAAGTTCAAACCTACCCAGTGGCTTCCCAAAAGGGAGGTGTGGCCATGTGCCTCTGTAAAGATGACAGGTAGGGAGCCCCTGCGGGGCAGTTCTACTCTGTGGCACAGGGGCAGCCAGGAGTCGGAATGTGCTTCACAGCAAAGGGTGTGCTTTGTCTCAGTTTGTGCCTGCTGCTGCTTATGCTATGCACTGAGTTTAACATGTGACACACAGGAGCGAATGAATGGAAACACACCCATGATGCTTCCATGATGCCAGATGCAAGCTGACACTGTTTCTGAGCTCTGGGCATATTATTTTTTCAGAGATAATTTCCTGTAGCGGTGACACACCGAGTCCCATTTCATGTAAAAGCATCAGCAGCAGAGGAAAGCACTGCACAGAGAGAAGACTATGACACGTAACAGGCTTTCCATAGAGGAACAAAAGGGTGGATGTCTTGGGCTGCACTCTTTTCTTGTATACAGACAGTAAACAAGCTGAACACATCTCACCTAAGCATAACATTACAACTACTTGAAGCCCAGCTCAGGCATCTGGACAAGAGGCAGCAAGGAAGGATGGGAGAGAGTTAATGGGCTGGGTGTCCCCAAAGGTGCAGAGTGGGAATCAAGGGAGGATCCAGGAGGAGCCAAGGCTTCTGGCAGGAGTCTGAGAGGAGAGCAGCAGAAAGGAGCAGCTCTCTGGGTCCTCACAGATGTAGCCAGTGAGAGAGCAGCAGTGCTGTCCCCTGGCGGTGCGCCGAAGGCAGGGACGCTTCCCCCAGGGCTGGAGAGCTCTGGTGAAAGACAAATCCTGTCACTTTGGATGCCAAGTAAGGGGGCACTGTGTGCCGGTGGTGTACCTATGTTGGCCAAAGCGCTACCCACTGTGCATTTGCTTCCCACAAGCACAGTTATCCTTCCTCGTGCATCCAGGAAAGACAGTTCTAGAAAAACACAAGCAGTAAAATAAAACACTGCCAGGTCTCGAACCATCCTCACCATTGTTACTATGCCCACTGATGTAGCCACTGTTTCGAGCTGTTTTATTGCCCGTCCTCCACTTTTTGCCAAGCATCATGTCCTTCATGGACTTGATGTCTCTTCAGGGACTGGTCTCTCCTGACAGCACGTCCAAAGATATCAAATGAAGTCCAGCCATCCTTTGTCCCCATGTTCTCTTGGCGGTCCTTGTACTTTTATAGCTCAGTGTCTGATTATTTGGGACCAGGCCTTATTGCTGCCCCTTCCTCACCTTGGCCCCCAATCCCGACCCCAAGCCCTGCACATCCACTGTGTGAAACCTCCTGTTCCTGTAACCATCCCTGTGCTTTTGTGTGGGGGGTCTAGCTGGGTTCCCCTGGCAATTCGCCAGCTGCCCTTGGGAAAGTTCATGGAGTCGGCTAATTAGTAGAAAAGCCAAACGTCCAGCTGAGATTGGTTTACTCCCTAGCACCCTTGGGCAGGAGCACAGCCCAACTCCCGGTCCCAGGTAGCCAACGACCACACCTAGGTTCTCCGGACTTGGCGGCTGTAACATGTGGCCTGGCCTTCCCCTTCATTTCCTGCTCCTTTCTGGCTTGCTATCTGACTTTTCTTTGCGGAATTAAAGCTGCAAATTGACAGGATCCCATAAACACTCTAAAGCCACAAAAAAACACCAAATGCCCACCCAAACATGTGAAACTTCCAAAAATCATCCTTAGAAGATTCCCAAACCCTAAACATTCCTAAACCCCATATATGCCCTGAAAACACCATGAAAGCCCTAAGAAAACCTAAAATGCTGGGGGAAAAAAACACATATAATATGAAAAATACCCTAAAATCCCTAAGGAACTCTGTAACTTCACTAAAAACACCATATTGTGCTGAAAAATACCTATACACTCTAAAAAACCACCCCTAAATCCCTTAAACACTCCCTAAAATCTTATAAAACACCCTAAAAACCCCAAACCACCCGAATGCCCCAAACACACCTTGAACGTCCACAAACAACCTAAAAGCCCTAAAAAATCACATGCCACCAAAAAGCCCTAAATGACCGCAAAATTCCAACTCATAGCCACCCTATAGAGGGCTTCTGGAGCTGTCAGTCTTTTATGGGAACAGCTTTATCGTTCTCCCAAGGAGAAGTTGGTAGGTTTGAAACCCTGACCTCATATTTAGCAGTCTAATGATTGCTGGACAGTGCCACCAAGGCTCTACTGGTGTAGTGGGTTACACATTGGGCTGCTAACCTCAAGGGAAACGGTTCAAAACCACCACCCACTCCTTGGGAGAAAGAAGAAGCTTTCTTTCTATTCCCCTAGATTTCTCATTGAAGGTGTAAAGTAACCTGTTAAATGCTCGCAGTGGCAGCAGCAATGTCTCATAACCATGGGGAAATGTGGTTCAGAAACTTCAGAAGCAAGCATCCACCAGTAGGTGACTGACCAGCAGTATTGACTTGGGCAAAGAGAAGGTGACATGGAAGGGTAAGGAGAAGAATGCGTGCAGAGGGCAGGTTGGCAGCTGAGCCTAAGTCCAGTAGAAACAACAGCAGAATGGCCTGTTCCTGGAAGGGCCACAGGAGATGGTGCGAATTCATGTAGCCCCCATTTACATGTGTAACAGCAGCAATTGCCTGAACACGTGGTCTCCCCAGGGAGGAGCCTTTGTGTGGTGTTAAGATGCTGTTACTGTCTGTTGTACTGTGGTGGCCTGCATTTGGCTGTAATGGTGGAAATTTTGCAGCCAGTAGTTCAAATGCCTGCTGGGTCACTCACTGCAGTTAGACTTCAGCAGTTTCCAGACAGAGACGAGGGAGGAGGACCTGGTCTTCCACTTCTGAAAGAACTGGCCAGTGTGAACCTTGTGAATGGCAGAACACTATACCTGAACATGAGTACCGCAGGCTATAAGGCATGATGGATTGACACAGTGGCTGCAGCAATGTGCTCAAACATAGGATAGTGCTGGCCTGGAAAATAGTTCATCGTCCATTAAAAAAAATCATTATATAGGGGCTCATACAACTTTTGTTGTTGTTTTTCCCTAAGGGAGAGCAGTGTATTGGTACACTGAGAGGTATATAGATCAATGGATACGAACAGAAAAGCTACACATATATTCACCAGTCAACAGGAACCTAGCCTTCGAAAAAGGACACAGAAATATCCAAAGGGACAAATTCTGCTTGCTCAACAAATGGTGTTGGACAAACTGAGATACCGTATGTAGGAAAATGAAGCAAGCCCCAAACCTTCCCCCATGCACAGAAATTAACTGAAGAGGGGTTAAAACCTGAAAGTAAACCTCCGGGCTATCATAATCAATTTTTCGATGACCTCATCGGTCAGAAATCATTGTAGGAACGCCAAAGCGTTCTTGTGTTCAACGTCTACATACATAGCAGGTGCTCCAGTAAAGGGGAATCTTGGTGGAGCTGGCTCATCCATTCCTGAAGAGAGTAGAGCACCACGTTGGCCCATCACAGAGCTCAGGTGTAGAATCTTCCTCACTGTCATTCTTTATCTCAGCAGTGTCAGTATTGGATTATGAATTTCCCAAAGAACCAGTATCGCTCAATTCTGTGCACAATGCTGACTCACTCTCACTGTTATTTCACTGGTCTAAAAACCCATTTAGGTTAAAATGACACTTTTTTGATGCCATGACCTAAAATTTTTAGTGAGAAAATGTTCCTAATGACATTACTTGGGTCTTCCTCTAATCCTGATGCCATGTTCTTTTTCACATAGACCAGCTTCTTGTATAAATTGCTCAGCATACAGATGGAATAAGAACAGTGAAAGGATACAACCCTGATGCACACCTTTTCTGATTTTAAACCATGCAGTATCACCTTGTCCTGTTCACAGTCTCACCTGGTTCTATCTCTTGGCCTTTGCATAAGCTCCATATGAGTACAATGAAGTGTTGTGCAATGCCCAATCTTTTCCATGGTATCCCCAAGATCCACCTCCTTCCACTCGTGGTTTCCAGAACGTGGGGTTGGGACAAAGCCTGGATAGTCTCATGGCAAGACCAGATCAGGAATGGAGCTGAGCCGGGAGCAGCTTTATTTGCTTGCTCCAGGGAAAGTCTGCCAATGTGACTAAGCCTCAGGGGCTTTCTACAAATGATAAAGGTGAATCCCTCTCTCGTTACCCACTGATCATCTCTGAGCCTCTTGCTCCATATCCCTTGCACAGACCTCTACCATTAGATGGACAATTCGGTAACGTTTGAACACTTTTCTGATGCTGAGCCTGGGGAGCAACTAATAGCTGAGTAAATATTGATTGAAAGATGGTGAGTGGAAGAAAATAGCTTTGCCAGGTCCAGGTTGTGATGGAGATGAGAGTGTTACCAAATCCTGCTGTCCCCATGGTGGGTTTGCTGTATTGTGCCCAGTCCTGAAAGTCTGAGCCAGGGGTTTTAACGTGGCCCCTTTCAAAACATATAGGTGGAATTCTTGGACCATGAGCTGTCCATAGAGTGTGGCTTTACCAAGGTGATGTCCGCCTTGGAACGAAACAACCCAAGAACCTACATCTTTGTGAAGGTGTTGGTAAGGGATGCCGCGGAAATCATAAACTTGACTGAAAGCAAAGGAAACTTTGCCTTCATGTGTCTGCAGCTGGACGAAGTGGTGCTGGAGCACACCCTCCTTTGCGATGCTTCTTGTTCTTTTTATGAGCTGCTCCCTGGCCTGTGTAGTCCCGTAAATCTGGAAACTCTTTGCTGGTGGGGGCAATTGTTATATCCTCCCCCCAGATCCAGATGTCTTGTCCATGGTCAGTGCGCAATCCTTGTTTGCCAGAGGAGTGGGGCATCTAAAGGCAGGCAGGGGTCACATACTTTTTTTCTACACTTTCTAGAAAGACCAGAGCTAAACATCTTGCAGCCCTTTTCATGTCCTCTTTCTTTTCTATATTTATTTTCCAGGAAAGAGGAGAAGAAACGCGACAGCATCTACTGACAGCAAGTCAAATGCCATTGTGTGTGTTCAGAGGGCAGGCTGGTCCTCATTTGCCTAACTCATCAGTCCCATCGTGCCATGTCCATGTTAGATTGTTTAGGGAAACAGATGACATATGTTATGATGCTAAATAAGCTGAAACAGTGCCAGGATGGAGGCAGAAGGGGTTTATTTGTTTGTTTTTAAATGAAGCATGGCTTTCTAGTGACTTATTGTGGTGGGGAAGGGGGGCACCGAGGGCAACAAGACATGGTTGTGACAGTGGTCTGGGAATTGAGACAAATCATTGCTTCTGCAGCAGAGATGAGCTGCCTCTGACCTGTCAGTTACTTGAAGGGAGACTCTGCATTTGGTCAGACAAGTCTTAGTTGGAGATGGTACCAGCTTTCCTCCTGAGCCTCTGTGGTTCCCTTTGGACTACACAGGCCCGAATCGCTTTTAACTGAGCAACAGCAAATGGCAACACAGACTTGCCATATTGCTCTTTTGCGTACACTCTTTAAAAATCGTACTAAATATACATGCATCAAAACATTCGTCACTTCCACGCTCTACAAGATTATAACTAAGTGGCATTCTGCATGTTGTTCATATTATCATCCTTACCCATTCCAAAATTATGTCATCACCCTTATGGAAGCTCAGTATCGTCTCAGGGATGGCACTTCCCCTCCAGGCCCTACTGGGTTAGGCTGGGTTGACTAGAGAAATAAATCCAAGGACACTCATATAGGTATAAGAAAGACTCCACCTCACTTATTTGTCCAATTGACATGGCATTATGTAACAACCATACTTACCTTCCTACCTATCCCTGGAAACAATTGGGATATGTTTGTCTCTATTCATTTTCCTAGCCTAGATATTTCTTGTAAGTGGAATTAAGCAAAATGTGTCCTTTTTGAAGCTGATTTATTTCACTCAGCATAATGCTTATGAGGTTCATTCCTCTTGTAGCCTGTGTCAAGAGTTCATTTCTCTTTATGGCTGAGTAGTAGTCCATTGTATATACCATAGGCAACATGTTTGACTTATCCATTCACCTATTGATGGGTATTTAGACCGTTGACACGTTTGCGAGATTGGGAATAATGTTGCAAGGGCCATCTGTGTATTTGTATCTATTTATGCGCTTGCTTTTAATTGCTTATATCCTTCATTTCCTTTTCTTTCCTTGTTAGACTCAGTATGATCCCCTTCTGCCCATCCTCTAGCCTCACAACCTCTGTGTCTGATGTGCCAGGATCTCACCAGGAGCCTTAACACCAACATTCTGAGCCCTGACTGAGCATTCTGATCATCCAGGGAATTGAATATTCCGGAGCACACAGAAGATGAAGTTATCAAAACTCCTTAGGCATAACCGAACAACTGGAGGGAGTGCTTTATTGGGCTGGGGGGCTGGGGATTATAGTTGTGAAGGACACCAAGAACAATTGTCATTACCTAGACTGTAAAGACTATGGTCGACATCCACGCTGGTGAGTAGCAGCTGGATCTCAGAAGCTCACAAGTGGCCATCTAGGTGGCAAATATTGTCACCCTCACTCTGGAGGAAAGAGTGGTGAGTGGACCACATGAACATTAGACTTCATGACTCTGAGCACAGAATAACTAGATGATCTCCAACTATCAATTCCAACTTCTTTGAAAGGGATCACATCAAAAGGTCCTAGATAGTGAAGCAAAATTCACAGTCATAAAAGAGACCAGGCTTATTGGCTGGATAGGGACTAACAGAACCTCTGAAATGATGGTCCTTATTCACTAAGTTTGAAAATGAACTCCTACCTGTGGTTCCATATTCAGCCAAATAATAGATTGGTCTATAATGGGAGCAATTACTCAAGTGAGGCATGCAAACCATTTGATCTCAAAAGGGCAGTATTAATCCAAGGCCCAAGTTCAGAAGGGTAGGAAGAGAGGAGGAAGGGAAACAGAAGACATAAGTAGGGAGTGGAACAAGTCATATTATATTGTGGAGATTGCAATAAGTGGCATAAAACACAATGTGTATGAATTGTTGAATAAAAAACTGATGATCTTGGTAAACCTTCACCCAATTCACAATAAAAACTTATGAGAGAGAAAAAAATCCAAGCACCTAGGCTGCATTCCAGGCCAATAAAATCGGACTCAGTGGAGATGGGACAAAGATGTCTTTTGGACAGCTCTCTGGCGATCCCAATGAGCACACA
This sequence comes from Tenrec ecaudatus, assembly GCF_050624435.1. Classification (NCBI taxonomy): domain Eukaryota; kingdom Metazoa; phylum Chordata; class Mammalia; order Afrosoricida; family Tenrecidae; genus Tenrec; species Tenrec ecaudatus. The sequence continues at coordinate 72,564 of NW_027459553.1, read as the reverse complement.
GGCTGATACCCACCATCTGGAAACTATGGGGTAGCTGCTTCTCCGGTAATGCCTCGGGGGAGCGCTTGGGTCCCTCAAAGAATGCGGGATGATGAAGGGGCAAAGGTCATCAAACCTCACCCACAGCTTTACACTGGGGGGCTGCTCTCTGAGGAATGTGGGAAGGGTCCACTTGCATGCTGTCTCTGTGCAGCAGATCCAACAGACTCAACACCTTTCCAAAGCTGGCAAGAAAGTCCGAGAGACTAGATGTGGGCACCACACTGTGAGTTTCCCAGAAGGCACGAGACAGATTGAGAGCAGTCACGGGAACACAGACTCCACCGGAAATGCTGCCATGCGCAGAACATGCATCTCTAATTTCATTTCACACTGACTCAAGCATTCAGTCCTTTTTACGAAAACCCAGCTTCTCATTACAGTAACCGGTTTAAAATGACAATCTTCTGTTGAGCAAGTCTAAGAAATGACCTTCCTTTATTTTACATGGTATAAAAATTCAGTTTCCTAGGCCGATGGGCTCTAGGGACAGGTGTTTTTATGTACTAGACATGGCTTTCAAAGTTCTTCAATTGCCTAAATTAATAACGACTTTTTTCCTTTGGCTTTTCTAAGGGACACATTAATTTCAATCTTTTTCTAAGGAAGTGAATCTCTAGCTATCTCATTTGGATAACTTTCTGCCTTCAGAGTAGAATTTGAAATAATCTGCAAGGTTACCCCTTCCCCACCCTGCCCCAGCAGCCCAGCCTCTTTCTTCCTTCCAGCCTCCAGCCACCGGGGTTTGGTTGGGAAAGGAGATGCAGAAGGGAGTCTCTGGATTTTTCTATCAAAAGGTTGGCCACAACCCCCAGTAGACCAAATGTAATTCATTATGGGGGGTTTTGGTTTTACTACTTTAAGAGTTATCCTTAGGGAAATTACAAACAAACAGAAATAGGAAGACTTTATATTTTATTAAGGGATGTACTGCTCAGTCTCATTATATTTTAAAAGACAAAGTATAAACAAAAATCTGGCTCCGTTTTAAATGTCCTGACTAGCAGAACTTAAAATACACAAATCTTAAAATGAAAGTCTAGATGAATAAATAAAATAAACAACGAAACAGCTTTCTCAGGAAAAGCCATAATAAAGAGCTCGACTACTTTTTGAGCTGTTTAAGATGCTCGTGTTAAAGGGAAAAGATTATCATTGTTGACTTTGAAATGTAGAACCATTTGCTTAATTCAGTGATGCTAAAACGGGCAGTTTGGCTGAAGAAAGAAATTGGCTTGTAGCATTTGATGAGCAATTTCTTCTTTTGAATATAGAAATGACCAGGGATGCGGACACGCTTTTTATTCTTTTGAGGACCCTCTAACCAAGAAATCTTTTAAATGATCATTACACAGTGAATGCCTGGAGGCTCTGGAAACTATTTATTTTGACATTATTATAAGCTCAAAATGATTCACCAATGCAAAAGAAGAAGAGAAAAAGCAATTAAATACTAAGCTGTAAACGCTGGAAGCTTTTCTGTGCTGAAAATAATTGAACAGAGTTTTTTCTTTTTTTAAGTAATAGTGTCCAAAGAGATTCAATGATCTTATTGCTTATGGATTTGGAGCTTAACTATATTCCTTATTTTAAATTTGATATTAGAATAGCAAGATTATAGACCATGATACAATGTGACTTGGAGAAGTATCATTTCATTAAATTATCAAGTTAAGGCTCAAGGAGCCTGGTGGAATGTGTGTGACCATGAGGCCGGCCAGTTGGAATCCGCTAGTGGCTCACAGAGAAAGATGCGGTTCTCAGCTCCTGTAAAGATTTAGAACTTCGGGAACCCACAGGCATAGTTCTACGTTTTCCTTTCAGGGGTCCTCAAACTTTTTAAACAGGAGGCCAGTTCATTGTCCCTCAAATCCGCTGGAGGGCCGGATGATAGTTTAAAAATAAAACTATGCACAAATGCCTATGCGCACTGCACATACCTAATTTGAAGTAAAAAAAACGGGGCAAAAACACCCGGCGCGCTGAATAAATGTCCTCTGAGGGCCATGCGGCCCGCAGGCCATAGTTTGAGGACCCCCTAGATTGATATAAGTCAGAATTGACTTGATAGTGTTAGGTTTCTGGGGTGGTTGACCTCAGTTCTTGCTTAGCAACGCTGAAAGAATTCATACGGCAGAAGCACTTTTGTAAATCCATGTGAATGTTATGGAAGAAAGTTTCAGGTATCGCAGTCCCCAAAAGTCCCCACTATCTCCGGAAATCACGCCGGGCTGCATGGCAGGGGTGGGGAAAGTTTGCAGCTGAATATGGCGGTTTTATGGGAGGAATACCTGAGCAGGAGTGCAGAACCAGCTGAGGAGCCACGGCAGGAACCCCCAAGGGCCTCACCCTCCACTTGCAGAGCACGTGAACAAGGGAGGGCGACAAGGAGCCCAGGCCTACTTCTATCACCTCCCAACACCACTGGAGGACATTGGTCGATCGTATTGGTTGATTTCGGTGCACTTTTGTGAAGTCCTATTCTGTATGACCAGGTGGACCTTCCACCTGGGTCTACATGACTTGGGTCAGAGCATGCTCAGTTCTGAATTTTGCCATAGGTGTGTAATGAGTGTGCCTGATGTATTTCCAACCCCTTTGTTGTGGCCTGGACAGCTCAATTTCGTTTAGTGCTGGCATTTGGGAAGACAAGCCCTAATCTAGCAACCTGTCAATAGCAGTAAGTGAATGGAATTACAACTCAACTCATAGCCATAAATTCAATTCGGACTCATAGCGACCCGAGAGGACAGGGCAGAATTTCCCCCTCAGGATTTCTGGGGCTGGAATTCATTACAGGAATAAAAGTCTCTTTTTTCTCCCTCCCAATGGCTCCAAAGGACTGACCTTGCAAGGAGATATCCAGCGGGTGCCAGCAGGCTCCTTCATTGAAAATCTCTGCTAGTTTATGAAGCCGGAGGGAAATTTTGAGGAGGCCGTCTGCGGCAGAGTTAACTCCCCATTAAAGCCAATGAGCTTTTCCACATCTCTCAAAAAACAAACAAAAAAACCTAAAGTGACTACTTCAGATTAATATGCTGTAGGTAGAACCACCTCCCACTCACCAAACCAAACCAATCAACCAACCAACCAACCAACCAACCAAACAAACAAACAAACAAAAAAACCCCAAATCCTGTTGCCTTCAAGTCAGTTCTGACTCATGCTCACCCCTTGTGGTACAGAGTACAATTGTTGCATGAGGTTGGCTAGGCTGTACCCTTTATGAAAACAGATGACTCCTTCCTTTTGTGGTACAGCTAGGTGGGTTTGAACTGATAACCTTTATATAAGCAGCCCTATCCAGCGATCTATGTCAACTAAAGTGTCAAAGCATGTAAAGACTGATCCACAACCCCCACTTCTCTCTTCCTCTTCTGTGATGACCTGGAATCCACCTTTTGATCTGGTGGCACCATATTTGTGAAGCAGCCCGAATCACTGACGGACGGTGTGCAGGACAAACACCCTGTAGAATTGCCCTTCCAGCGTCAGAATTTGCATGAACAAGAAATAAACTTCTAGATTTTAAGCCACTGAGGTTTCAGGGGTAGCTTCTTTCTGAAGAACAGACTAGGCTATCCTGCCTGATCATCTCTTCACAGGGTTTTTGTGGAGAGCTACCGGAGCAGCTCGATCCAGGGGAGCTGCCAAAGCAGATACCTACACTTTATCTGGGATTGTAGGTTGTAGTACCAAAGTTTTTATTTGCCCGGGAGGCACTGAGTAAATTTTTTTTCTTCTGAAAACAGGACAATATGTAAGTAAGTTTGGAGACATATGTAGCTGGAGCTGAAAGTCCTCTTACCTTGCAGTTTTCTTTGGTAGAGATAGACTTGTTCTTAATGAAACCCATGACAGTCAGTGTCACAAATGACTTCTGAGGAGAGGCCAAACAGCTATGTCAAGGCCAACCTACCATTCTCTTAAATGCTGTCTCATGCTCTCATCTGCTCTGACGTGTCTGCTCAGGGGCATGTGGCAGCCACTGGGCGGGCCTTACCATTGGCACTGAAAATCATTGTAGGGGATATTAGAGGATTTACATCAAGAAGACCTGACTTCCTGGCCATTGCTCGGGGGCCACAGTTCCCAAGACAATCAGTGTCAAGGGCAAAACAAAATAAAACATGACGAGGGCTCTGGGGCTGGGTTGAGCTGGATATGTAACCAAAGCCCCTTTCTACCAGAATCTTCCCAAGAGGAGATTGCTCTTTTCCATAGCTAAACAATTTTGTTTAACACACGTTCTGCTGAGGAACCTTCTGGGAAGCAGAAGAAAATAAATCTGCCTTCCTTTGAATTAAGCTGTGTTGAGTCCAAGCCCTGTGTAGTGTCTATTCTTCTCATAACATCTACAGGAGTCTGATTTCACCATTCTTAGCTATTAAAAAAAAAGTTCCAGGCACAATAATTCAATTTAAAATTACACACCATGAGTAGTTCATATTTAATACACTTTATACAGGTATTACAGGTACAAGGGACGTACTTGTTAACTGCCAGGTTGCTGGCTTGAACCAACCAGCTACTCCACAGGAGGTACTGTGTTTCTGTGAAGATTTTCAGCTTGGAAGCCCACTGGGAGAGCTCTCCTCTGGCTTGAGTCTGAAGGTGCTTGACAGCAGTAGCCTTTTGTTTTTATAGAGGTATAAAGCTTTCTTTCTTTTTTTTTTTTTGGTATAAAGCTTTTTAGAACAACAAAAACAATTCCTTTTGGAAGTAAGCCAGAGCTAAAACCACAAGTTACATGCTTTACTTTTTTTCTGTCCTGCAGCTGGCAGCCACCCTTTCATCGATTGTGCACACCAGCATGGTGGTGAAGTGGTGAACTCTGCGCTCTCATTCCCCTGGCTTCACACTTGGTCTCCTCACTCATCGTGTGGCTTCACCCAACGCACGGAGCCTCCTGCAGGCTCCTCTCCCAGCGTTTGTAAAAGTGCGAAGGAGACAGACTTCCTCAGAGCTGTGCTTTAGAGAGAATCCTCCTCACATACTCAGCACCGCCTTGAATAGGGCAGCACTGCATACATGACAGCTACTTGATGATTGTTGATGGTGGTGGTGGTGTGTTTGTACGGATAAAAAAAGAGCCCTGAATGGTTATGTAACAAGTAAGGGAATAAATAGATCTTCCTTCATCTACCTTCATCTTTCATTGTTCTATCACTCTCTGATTGCAATATTAGAGGCTAAAATGGGCAGAATTCCCACCTCTGAACAAAGTTTGTGCACATGGGTGTGCTTGCTTATGTGTCCATGTGAGTGGGCCTGTACAATGTGTGTGCACGTGTGTGTGCACATGTGCACTGGAGCCTGGCAGCAGCAGGAGAGGCGCCTGTCTCTGTTCAGCAGTATCTGACGGCTGCTGCAGGTGTAATGAGAAGTGATTGATGATCTGTTCAGGGAGCTCCTGGGGTGGACTCAGGGAAGGAGCAGCAAAGAAGACATACTCATCTCCCCCGTATTTAGATGAGGTGACGGAGGTGGGTGGTAGAGGAGCAGCTACTCAGTAATGAGATAACAGGGGAAAGGCCTTGGATGAGGTGCCAGACAGCCCTGCTTTCCCAGAGAGGGTGGGGACTGGGAATGAGGCTGCATCCTGCCTAATCAGTTACAGTTGTTCTGTCACTCTGGAGAGGGAGGCAGATGAGGCAGGGAGCTTCCGGAATCTCTCATCTCCAGTTCGTCTAGGTGGATGTGGGAGCGTGTGAGGACGGCCACACTGGAGGGTCAGGGTTGATCGCCTTGCAGTGTGGAGCCCGGCCTGGACCTGCGTTGTGCAGGGTGACCAAGGAGCTCTGGGGGCAGGGTTCTGGGTGGGGGCTTTGTCTACTAAGACCCACAGCCGCGCCCTGTGTCGCAATGTTGGCATGCAATGTGCAAAGACTTGAGACAACGTGAAATGGACCATCCACTTCACTTGGAAAGACAGGAGGGCTGAAAATCAGATTGGGAGATCTGATCTTGTTTGCTGCACAGTTGTGAGAGGAGATATTCCTGGCTTCTCTCATGTTGGGAACCGGGCATAATCTACCTGACAAAACCAAGGCCATATTGCCTGCCCAGCAGGGCTAAAGCCACGTCACCTCAACCTTATCTTACCCTGACACACACCAGATGGCCCACCCTTGTCTGCTCCAGCACCGGACATTCCAACTGCAGACTTGCGGCCGCCTGCCCTGTGTGCTCTACACCCCCGCCCTTCCTTTTTTTTATCTCCCCTTTGAACTCCCTTGTTTGCCTCACCCTTTATAGAGAGGCTTGTGTAGCAATAAACTCAGACCTTGACAAGAATCTGCTTGGTCTCGCTCCTCTCTCTCGCCCGTTTCTCTTTCAGGCTGGGTCCTCCTTGGAACCCCTCGAATAACTGAGTCCCTCTGGCATGAAGGAGGTGATACGAATGCATTGATAGCCTAGTATCTGTCAGCTGGGAGGCACAACATAGTGAGAGCCCTTAGTAATCATTTGGAGATTAGCTGAGGGGTGGGAGAAGCCAGGCATGAGGCTTTCCAGGGCTGCTCAGCCTGCACAGGAGTCCTTTCCTGGGTTGGACAGAGGTGCTGCCATCTGAAAGCTCAGATAGAGCAGTTGGAAAATTAACTGACCTGGTACAAGATCTATTTACATATATCAAAAGATCCTGGGTAATAACATCTCATGTTTGTGCAGCATGCCACATTTGTCAAAGGGCTTTCTCATTTACTGTCTTACTTGGTCCTCAAACTAAGAGGCCTTTGGGCAGCTATTGCTGTTTAATTTTGGGCGTGGTAACAGCTTTGGGTATAGTACTGGGCTTGGAATCAGGCTGTGCAACCCACAGCAGGTCACTTAGCTGCTCTGGATTGGCTTTCTTCCTCTACGAAGGTCAGCGCTTGGACTAGACCATTTTCCCAGTGGCAGCTCTGCTGACATTTTGGCCAACATCGTTCTTGTGGGGCTGTGTTGTTCCCTGCACCAGGATGCTAAGCGAGCATACCTGGTCTCAGCCCACTAGATGGCAGTGGGACTCCCTTCTTCAGAATGTCTCCAGGCATGGCCAAATGTCCCCAGCAGAGCATGCTGCTGGGCTGGCGCACGGCAGGATGATGCACTCAATGAGTTGGATTTTAAGTTTTCAGGTACTTTACATGTCTGCACAGGGAGACTACATCAACAATTACCCAGCAGTCAATGGGTCATCACTGACCCTCTCTATAATTCCAACTGAGATCATGAAGCACCGACTGAGTTTCTGAGCTTAGCACCCTGCATGGCACAAGTTGTTTAGCACTCAGCTACAAACTAAAAGGTTGGCAGTTCAAACCTATCCAGAGGCCTCTTAAACAAAATCCTGGTGGTCTGCTTCAGAAGAGTTGGAGCCATGAACACCCCATGGAGTGAAGAGATATAAACATGAATGTGGATGTGACTCTAGGTATAGCTACAACCGGGAACCATGGAATCAACTACATCATGGAATCAACTTCAACTCCTGGCCTCCTTGTGTGTCCAAGAAGAACTGTGCTCCCCAGGGTCTGGAAAGGCTGCTTGGTCTGAAGTAGATTTGCAGGCCCTTCTTTCTAGGTGCCGCTGGGTGGCCTCAACCTTCCAAGCATGCTATTAAAAGCCAATCCGTCACCTGTGTGCATCACTGAAGACACACAGACACAGGGAGCAATGCCCTGGCTGGGGCACTGGAACAGCGCTGGCATGCAGTGAGTGCTGCCCAGTTAGCGAACAGGTCTTCCCTTGGTACTTTCTCAGGTCTGTGTGAAGCTTTCTAAGCATCCAGAGTTCTCGGCCTGATTCTGCTGCCAACTTGCAGTGTGGCTTCGAGCTAGTCTCTTGCCCTCTCTGGGCTTGATAACAAAAGCAGGGCAGGCCAGCCACAAATATCGTGTGGCTAGCAGGGGAAAGCAGTTGAGGACACAATTGCAGATGGAGTTCATCCTTTGGACTCAGCGAACAACCTCTGCACATCTGCTTTTCGTGCTGCCCAAGTCATGCATTGACATTTGTCCAAAAGTGAACCATCACAGCTGCTCTCTCAGGAAGCTGGGGGCTGAGCCCGCTGGTTCCACTCCGTCAGCATTTCTGGTCCGGGTACCTGCCCTCTGCCCCGGCACAGGCAATGGGCTTTTGGAAGCAGTGCTCCCTGGGTAGTGGGTGTGATTTGGCTCCTCTGGCCTAACATGATGAATACTGAGAGGGGGTGGATACTAGGGGGTTAAGCTCCCTGACCTTTCCCTAGCCCAGGGGAAAACTTACTATTTAAAGTAAGTTTTAGACAGAATCTTTAGAAAGATAAATTGTTTACTTAATGTACACAATTACTCCCCAACACATCTGTTTTGTGTCTGCTCAACTCAACCTCATAGGCTATGGATGACCTTGAGCAAGTTTTTAAAGTCACAATGGGTTTCTACCAGGATTGAGAGTTCAGCTCTCTCAACTCTCCAACTGGTTATTAGCACCATAGTCTCATTTCTATTTATGTATTTACTTTGTTTGAGGGAAAAAAGACTCCCAATTCAACTATATTTTATTAGGAACTCCTTTGCTATCTTTTACACAAGAAAAAGGCACAAACCGCTGTTCTGGATGAAGGAGAGCATCCGCATGAGGCCCCAATGGTGTCGGAAGGACCCACAGCCACAGTTACTTAAATAAAATGACACTCATTCTGTCCTGCTGACTCTGACTCATAGTGACTCTGTGTAGGGATCCTGAAGTTGCTACCTTTACAGGAAGCAATAACCTCATCTTTCTCCTGTGGAATGACTAGTGGCTTTGAAACAGCGACCTTGCTGTTAATAGTCCAACACTATCCAGCATCACCACCTGAGCTCCTAAAAGCTTAAATGAGACATGGAAAACAAACGCCTTTGTCACAAAACTGTCCCTGAAGACGGATCAATTCATGGAGTTGCGGGAGGGCCTGTGAGAGCATGAGCGGGACCTTCATTGGGATGTGCACACGACCGTATATCGCTGAGTCTGGCCCGGGGAGTGGACGCAAGCACACTGCCTGATGGACAAGCTTTCTACTGCCAGTCGGCAGTAGGAAAGAACTCAATGGTGGCTGAATGTGTGGCCCCTCAAAATGGATTTAGGGTCTCCACATAGACTCTCACTGTGAGCCACAGCCTATTGCTCAAAATTTAAGCTCAAATATGACTTAAATGCCTAACATTCTGTTTCCTTAAACTAGAGTACTGCCAGGATCAACTAGAGGCCTGGATGACCTATCAGGTCTGAACAACGATCTCAAATCACTTCACATGATCCATTCCACCAGTCATGTCACCAGTCACGCCTCCTCACTTACCCATTCCAGAGACTGTGCCTGTATAACCTATCGACTAACACATTCCCACATGTCGTGATTATGAAACCAACCATCATGCTGGAATAAGGACCAATCACGATGTAAGGGGCAGGGTCAGTGGGAAAGCAAGATAGGGGCTGAGGGGAGCCAAGAGGGTCCCGTCACTCAATCCCTAAACCTGATCTAATGTCACTAGACTGGGGTCTTCCTCACATCTCAAGGGCACCCGATTCATGATTGAAGTGAATTGTGTTTATTCAATCTTTGTTCTGCTTGCCGTCCTGCTATGCTGCCTCCTCTTCTTGCTTTATGTTGTGGTGACAAATGGCTTGAGAGGGATTTGACATAGGGAGAAAGCCCACCCACATCAACTGTCACCAGAAGCAGACACTAAGTTCATTTCTCTCACCTCACAGAACTATGCACATCAGACACTGGTAGAGCTGCCCGGAAGGGGAACCCTTAGTGCAGTGGTTCTCACCCTGTGGGTTGCGACCCCTTTGGGAGTCATATGACCCTTTCACAGGGCTCGTCCAATTCATAACTGTAGCAAAATTACAGTGATGAAGTAGCAAGAAAATCATTTAATGGTCAGGGGGTCACCACAACAAGAGGACCTGTATTAGGAAGGTTGAGAACCACTGCCTGAGTGTGCTTAGGACTTTGCTGCCCTCAGGGTCACCAGACATTCCTGAAGGCAGAGTCACTGCAGGAAGCCCTTCTGGGAAATGCCCTGAAGCCAGGTCTCAACCAACTCCATCCACCCTCACCCTCCTAGATCCTAATCATAGGCCGCTTGGAAATGCTCTCTGCCACTTCAAAGACTGTAAGTCCATGGGAGCAGAAAGCCTCCTCTTTCTCCCTTGGAGTGGTGGCTGGTGAGTTCAAACTGCTCACCTTCTGGCTAACAAAACCCACAGACCAGCTCCCCCTGAGCTCATTTTGGTTTGCCGCACAGCACACATTGTTGGGAACCTTCTGAAGTAGCTGTGCCATGTGCAGGTTGGGGGATTTCGCACAAGATGCAGAATTCCACCCTCTTTTGGCAAAAATAAATTTTGCAATAGCATTGTATTCTCTTCTGGATCTGAGTAGCAGCTACTCTCATGCAGTCCTAGCACATACATGCATGCACAGTCCTCCCAACTCCCTAAGGTCTTATGCCGAGTCTGCTCCATGCTTTCCTGTGTTCTATGTGGCGCTGTAGGCACCCAAGGCATGGGCTCTGCAGCCTGGGTTCAAATCTCTCCTTTCCACTTCCTCACTGTGTGGTCATAGGCTCATGACTTTATCATCCTGTGCCACTGATTTTTCATCTGTAAAATGAGGCAAGAATAGAGTCCACACATAGGCTTGTTAAGTGAAATAATTGAATTATTATATACAAAAAGCTTAGAACATTGCTCGGCATCTTGCAAATACTGTTAGGTAGCTTAGCATAGGGACTGGATCATCCATTACATATGCTCAGGTTCAAACTTCCGGCCAGGAAGGGGTGGTACACCTAGGTGGTTGTTACACCTGGATTGGCCCATCTGGGCCAGGTGAATTCAATCCAGCCAATGGGGTTGACCAGGACCATCAACCATGCCTCCCTATGGAGGAACTGAAAAGGCAGGATCTTGACCTCTCCGATGTCTCCCTTCACCCACTTTTCTGTTGTCCGTCCCCCAGGGAGGAGGTCACATGTAGATACTTGTAATCGGTTCCCTCTTTCCAATCCACCCTCCCGCTACCCTCCCAATATCACCACTCACAAATTATCAAGGTTTCTTGAGGGATGGGGGAGCGGGGAGGAAGGGGTAAAAATGAGGACTTGATTGATGCCAAGGGCTTATGTGGAGGCAAATGTTTTGAGAATAATGAGGGCAGTGAGTGTACAATGTGCTTTACACAATTGATGTATGTATGGATTGTGATAAGAATTGTATGAGCCCCTAATAAAACGATTTCAAAAAAAAAGAAAAGAAAGAAAAGGCAGGATCCTGGAGCCCACGTAGTGACTTTCTCTCCAGCAGCTTCTAGGCAAGCTGTGCAGGGGTGAGGGGCCCTGAGGTGCCTGTGTAAACCTGAAACTTCTTCTCTCAAAAAACTCACTTGGATCACAATCCAGGCTGCGGAGTGAATTCTTTCTCTCGCGAAGCCAAGGACTGAGGTATATTTCTCCCACGAGAGATCTAACAATAGTATCTCTTATTATATCATTAGGAGCCCTGGTGGTGTAGTGGACTATGCATTAACCTGCTAATCGCAAGGTCAGGGGTTTGAACTGACTAGCCCCTCCGTGGGAGAAATATGAGGTTGTCAATTTCTGTAAGGCAATCGTTCTCAACCTTCTGAATGCCGCCACCCTTTAATACAGTTCATGTTGTGGTCACCTGCAACCATAAAATTATTTTCATTGCTACTTTATAACTGTAATTTTGCTATCATTATGAATTGGATGACCCCTGTTAAAGGGTTATTTGATCCCCAAAGGGGTCGCGACCCACAGGTTGCGACCCCTGCTGTAAGGATTTAAAGTCTCAAAACCCCAAAGGGGCAGATCTTTGTCCTATTGGGAGTCAATAAAATGGTAGTTAGGTTTTTTTCTGCATCAGTATCAGATTCTGGTGGCAATCTCAGTCATCCTGCATTGTGGTCTGGTTTGAACTCCGGAAATGACTGCCCTGGTTTGAGGTGAGGGCCACGGTGCTTCAGTGGTAGACCTCTCATCGTCTTTCACCGGGAAGACCCGGGTTTGATTTGCAGCCAATGTGCCCCAGACTGTCAGTGAAGGTTTGTGTGTTGCTACGACACTGAGGCTTCAGTGGTGTTTCCAGACTGAAACAGAATAATGAAGAAAGACCTGATCATCCCCATCCACACATTGACCTATGGCCCACCACTGTTGGCTTCCTCTCCCAGTCCTGGTGGTAGCACAGATTGGCACAGTTTGCTCCACTGCCCATGAGGTGCCCATGAGAGGCTGAGTCGACAACCACAGTCAAGATCAACAGCTTAAACTCCATTCTGGGTCTATGGAAACAAGAACAACCTTCTGAAATGAGGTCACATTGCTATTTGGGACTGGGAGGATGCCTTTGTGATATGGATTGCACTCTGGATCCCGAGGGGGACTTTTAAACACAGCCACATAGCAGCTCCGGAAATTGTCATAGTGAGAAGGCACGTTAAAAAAAAAAGCTTTTACTGGCTTGCTCAAAGGAGGCTGCGGGTAGATTGTGGGGTGGAAAACTCCTCTGGAAATGAAAAGTTTTTTTCCTTACATATGCATCATTTCTTCTGGTCCTGAAAGAAAACACAAAGCAGACGAGAGAAGGAAACGGAGACTAGCAGTCATCTTGTTGGTATTCCCACAGCACCCCCTCCTTAAGCACTTGCTGCCATCTCATCCAACTCCACTCAGTGTATTTCCACCCGGCAATGATGCAGAAATGTCTGCGTACTCCAGTTTGATTGTAGTCGGGCAACGTTTATGGCTTTGACGTTCAACTGAGCATGGCAGGACGTCTAGAAACAATTATAACCAGCACCTGCTCTGTCTGTGCTGTGGGCAGGCAGTGACGGATTCCCAGCCTCTGGAACACTAGTGTTCCCTCCCAGCTCAGGATAATGACGGTGACACTCGGCCCCCTTGTTGTCTGGGGAGCTCAAGGAGCTCTCCTCTGAAACCTCAAATTATGGGCATTTCTTTAAGTGAAGACATCAAATTAGTGACTGGAAAGGAAGGCGTAGGAGATGATTATTGGCCACAAGACAAGCCTCAACCGCCTCCAGAGAGCATGTCTCCTAAGTACCAAGTTGGCGGTGACAGCTAGGGGGCCCTGGGTCACCGGGTGGTGTTGAGCGGGGACTCTGGGGCCCCAGCGTGGGACGCTGGCGGGAGCAAGTTCAAGAGGGTCAGGGGCTGATGCCTCCCCATGCCCCTGCCCTCCCCCAGCAAGGGCGCTCTGGGGTGCTGGGTCCTTGAGGCCCCGGCTGGCGGGGCCGCCCACGGTCAAGGCTTCGGGCACAAGCGCGGGTGCGCTGAGGCCTGCGCCTTCCGGGGGTCTGGGCTCAAGCAGGTGGTCGCGGCGGCTCCGCGGGCGGGCGGGCGCCCAGCAGGATGACCAACGACCCCCGGCGCGTCGCCGGCACCCAGCGCCCGGGCGTAGAGGCGGGCGGGGGGCGCTGCGCTCCGCTGCCGCCAGGGCCCCCTCCTTCCGCGCCCCCCCCCCGCGCCAGGTGAGCCCGGCCTGGGCCTCGGCGGGCGGCGGGGCAGCCCTCTCGCCGCCCTCCAGCGCCCCTCTCGCCGCCCTCTAGGGGCCGGGCCGCGCCGAGCCGGGCGGCCGCCGGCCGGGGCTGGGGGTTGGGAAGGGCGGGGGTCACGGGCGGGTCGCTCGTTCGGCCGCTGGCGGGGGGCGTGGCCGGGCGGCCGCGCGCGAGGCCGGGCCAGCGGCCGCCACGCCCTCGGGCTCAGACTCTGACTCCGGCTCGGCTTGCCCTGGCGGCGGTGGCGCCGTGAGGAGGAGTCCGCGCTCCTGTGTGGCGGCGGCGGCGGCCGGCTCCAGGCCGGGTTTTGGCGCCGCCCGCCTGCTGCCTCCTGGCGGCTCCAGAACTCCAGCCCCCTCTCTATCAGCCTCTCACTCCGTCTCAATACGTCTCAAGATGGCGGCCAATGTGGGATCGATGTTTCAATATTGGAAGCGCTTTGATTTACAGCAGCTGCAGGTCAGGCTTCTCTCTCGGCCTCTCGCTCGGGGGTGGGGGCTGCGGGCGGTCGCGGCGTCCCCGGGGGGCGCCGGGCTGCCTTGCCGCCGGGGAGCCGCGGCGGAGGGGAGGAGGGGGGTGCCGGGGAAAGCGGGGCCGACTCGGGGACAAGTCCCTCTCACTCCCCGGCCCCCATTGATAACTCGCTTGATCGGAAATTGATCCTCTTTGTTCAATTCATCGATCAGCCCAAAATGGCGCCGGGAGCCGCCGCCGCCACCGCTGCCCCTGGTGTCTGCCCCCTCCCCTGGCGCCCGCCCCCCCCCCCCCCCGGCCCCGAGCTGCCGCCGCCGCCGCGGGACCGGGGAGGGGGCGGCACCGGGCGCCCGCGGGGTGCGCAAAAAAAAAAAGAACTTGAGGAAATTTGTGTTTTTCTTTGCTGTCTCATACCCTGTATTCTTTTATCTCCTCTCTGAGATCCTTCTGTAAGGGGATGTCCAGTGCACTGCAAATAGGTTTTGGGTCTATACCCGGCCGTCCCCTCTCATTCTCCATGATAAGATTTTTTTGTTCTCATGATGCCTGTTGCCTTATCCCTTTGAAACTTTGTGATCACACAGGCTGGTATGCTTCCTCCATGAGGGCTCTGTTGCTTCTGAGCTAGATGGTTGCTTCTTTACCTTCAAGCCTTTAAGACCCCACACGCTATATCTTTTGGTAGCTGGACACCATCGGCTTTCTTCATCACATTTGCTTATGCAGCCGCTTTGTGGTCAGTGATCGTGTAGGGAAGGTGAGCATCGTTTAATGCCAATTTAATAGAACAATGTTCTTGCAATGAACGAGTCCTTGAGCGGAGGCCCTATGTCCATCTGCTACCTTAATACTAAATCTATAAACATATGGACATAGATCTATTTCCCCATGCCCCTTTGTAAATATATGTACATGCCTTTATTTAGACATCTATAACTGGCCCTTGCTTCCCAGCTCACTCTTCTATACCCTTTGATTTTCCTTTTGTGCCCACTGTCATGCTCAGTCTTCCTTTGGGTTTCAGTAATTCCTCTTGGTTACATTACCCTTGATCACGCCCTACCAGGCCTCCTGCATCCCCCTCACCACCGATTTCCATCACTTTTTGTTCCCTTGTCTCTGGAGTTCTTAACACCACTACCTTTCTTCCCACCTCCCTCTCTCGCATGTCCTCCAGGATGTGCTAGTTCCGTTTTTTTTTCTCCTCCAGATTGTTCGTTCAGCCTATCTTATTTAGACAGACCTGTAGAGGCAATAACATGCACAAAAACAAGAAAGAACAAAACCAAGCAGCAAAATAAACAAAACAACAAAAATCCAATTACAATAAAAGAAAACAAAGGTCAACAAGATAGAAAAGCTCATAGATAGTTTAAGGACTATGTGTTGGCCTTTAGAAGTGTTTTCTAGTCCAGTCTTTTGGGGCACCAAACCCTGACCCTAAAGTCCACCTTTAGCATTTCCTTGGGATCTTGCTGCTCCTTTTACTTGCTCTTCTGCTGTACCCCCTTAGTGTTATGCCTCGGTGTAGCGAGATCAGTTTGGGGGTAATTCCCACACTGTGTCTCCAGTGTTGTCCCCTCTAGGGCTATGGGTCTTTGAGGGACGTTGTGTCTCGTCGTGGGGCTGGCCATGTGGTCTTCTATGTGAACTGACTTCTCTGAGTGGGAACATCATCCTCAAGGTCTGGTGGGACAGGATGTGCTCCACTCTCCCCTTCTCCCCTTCATCTCTGTGTGCTCTGATCAGATAATGTCTCTGTCCAGGAGATGCAAATTCAATGCTATCCTCTGAAATAAAATCTTTGGGAGGGGTTGTGGGGAATATCTGCTCAGATCTTTGGTGTGTCCAGGAGAGAGGGACTGCTCGGCTGGGCACAGCCACGAGGGGCTCAGAACTCTGGCTCCAGAAAATGGTTGTAAGTTTGGCTTTGTTTTTAACCAGTTGTGTGCCTCTGGGTCAACACCTGTGTTTTTTTGAGTTAGTTTTCTGATCCGAAAAGTAAAGGTACTCCATTGTCCAGACTCCCATGTCACCAAGTGATCGATAGGGGCTAACCAGAGCCTGATTCAAATAGTGTGGATCTGTTAGGTGCCTTCTAGACCTGGGGTGGCGATTCTGAGCCCAGGACAACAATAATGTCCGAGAGGTGATATAGGTGGCTCCATATTGAAACAGGAAGACCACTGTGGAGATTTTGTCCTTCCACTGATGGCCACAGGCCACCACCTCACGTCCTGCAAAAACAGTTTCCATGGCTCAACAGCCAAGCCAGGGGCCAGTGCCTTAAAAATCATATGGCTAACTGGGACAAAGGGCAGACAGATATTTTTTATCATGATGTCTTGAGAAACCCACCTAACCTCCATGCAAATCTTCTGGTGTGAGTTATTTTTGGAAGCAATCATATGCTGACAGTAATTCAAATCTTTCCTTTTGACAATTTGCCTGTACTCTTTTCTGAACCTGAGAAGGTAATCCCTGTGTCCACTAAGAAATTGACTGGCTGGCCTCCTACTTGGACAGTTAGCCTGGGATCCTGGGGACCAAGTGAAACAGAGCACTGACACCTTCATTCAGCTTCTTCAAGCATTATTGTCTCTTGCTTGGGATTTTCTAGGTGTGGATGAGGCCCGTCCTCTCTATTGGAGGGTTGTCTGCTTCTCCTGGGGTATTCAAGGCACTGATTTTTCCAATGTCCTTCTTTCCTGCAGTAGGCACATTGATCCTGCCCCATGGCTTGGCGGTGCCCACAGGTCAGTCTCTCCGTAAGTGGGCCATGCTCTCCTTTTCCTGAGTCTCTGGGGTCTCTCATGGCAATTACTAGTATTTTAACTAGTTTCTTTGTCTCTGTCGTGGTAGGATCATCTCTGTTGTTACACACCCGCTGAGCCACTTGTACCAAATCACTAAGATTTTTCCCGTCAAACCCTTCCCACTTCTTTTTCATGTCTGAGGCAGACTGAGTAATAAAGGCAATACTTATTGCCCTCCTGTTCTCGGGGCCTCCAGGCCGTTAGGGATATAAAGCCCGTAGGCTTCCATCAGTCACTCTAAAAAGGCACGCAGACATTCTCTTGTAAGAGCCTGAAAATTCTCACTGACCTTAGATAAATTCATAGGTTTTCTAGCTGTTCCACTGAGGGCCTGCAAGAGAAACTGGTGATACCTGGTTAGGCCTTCTGTGCCTTGCAAGGAGTTTGGATCTCACATTTTTCGTGCAGTGGCAAAAAGAGTTTCCCTCACATGGGGAGTGCCTGCTGTCTGACCATCATGTCCATTGACTGCTTACTGGGCCTCTCTCTGGCAGGGCTACTATACCTGTGTTGTGAACAGCACCTGGAGAAGTTGCTGGCAATTTCTGGAGGTGGGCTAATGCATATGGAAAACCGTTTCTATCAAGGAATCAGACCTGCTTTGTCAGAAAAAGGGATTTTGTTGATTCCAATTATACAAATCACTGGAATACAAGGGGATATATACCCAAAAAGGGACTCAGGGGTCTTCCCCAGGTGTTGGGGCTGCTTGCCTTGAGTGTAGAATGGCTGCTGCCGAATCATCCTTCTTGGGGGGTGGGGCGGTCGAGATCCCATACCAGCCCTAGTGTATGTTGGGGTGTGGACTCAGAAAGGAGTTATGAGTATTTCTCTCTCTCCAGCCCCATGCACCTGACAGGGTGGCAGTGATAATGAAGGGTCGTAAGCTAGTTCTCCCACTCCCAGAGTCCTCCTGCAAAAAGGAATAAAGACGAGACGGAGGGGTATGGGGAGGGGTTGGGGAAGGGCAGCCTCCACCTTAGTGGTTTTAGGACCTTGGGTCTATTTTTTTTCTGGTCCTGCCATGTTTCCTGAAATCTTGAAACAAGAACCCTTTCTGTTGCAGGAGGAAGTAAGTCTTTTGTTTATGCTGGCTTATTAGTGGCAATGTCATTCCACGCATCAATTTTAGGGATCAGATAGGGATGTCCTGGTTCCCCATAAACATAACTATGAACTCTGAGAAATAGGGGAAGGGAAAACGAGTCTTGCATGGGCAAATCAGGAACTCCTTCTGTCTAATCACCTTTAAACAAATTGCGGAGTCTCCAGGCTTTAGGGCTGAAACTACATTCTCTTTGTGAGCGCCTAGAGCAGGGGTCCTCAAACAATAGCCTGTGAGCCACATGCGGATAGCCGAGGACCTTGATCCTGTCCGCCGAGTGTTTGTGCCCCGTTTGTTTGTGTGTTTTTTTTAAACTTCAAAATAAGGTATGTGCAGGAAGCATAGGAATTTGTTCATAGTTTTATTGAAACGATAGTTCGGCCCTCCAACTGATCAGAGGGACAGTGAACTGGTCCCTGTTTAAAGAGTTTAAGGACCCCTGGCCTAGAGAAATCAGAAATCCGTAGTTCTGGGGAGAGCACTCCTGTTAAGGAGGTTTCCTTTCTAAGCAAGCCCAGACAGTGGCAATTGGATCTCGGTGCACCTCGAAATGTTGTAGCCACTCTCCATTCCCAGAAAGAAAACTACTCCGACCGCTGGCAAGTTCAACAGAAAAAGTTTTTTTTCCTGAGCAGCCCCAGTCTAATTGTCCAAAGGTTTTTATACTTTTGCAATGTGCAGGTGTGCAAGCAGGCAGAGTAGAGAAGCAGGGTGTTGCAGTTAGTCATTCTTAGTTGAACAAAGACTGCTCTGGTCGCTCTCGCGAATCTTCTGAGCATCCATATCCTTTGGGACATTCCCTTGGGCACATCTGCACAGCCTACCTCCCCTATATCAGCTAGTTCATTTACAGTTCATAGCTACTTTATTTACTTTACATGGTGCCTTCTGTCAGCTCATAATGGCTTCACTCTTGTCAAGGCTGTTTAAGCTTTTCCCAGAGATCCTATATAGCCGCCATTGTGGCCATGGGGAAACGGGGCCTGTGACCCTGGCCAAGATGGTGCCCACCAGCCCAAACATGTGGAAGGGCACTGCCTAGGGAGCTGGTTGAATAGACCTGGGAGTTAGCCCTGCCTTGTCCTGGGAGCCAAATATTTCCCTTTTCCCCTCCATTCCCTTTCTCCTGGCTTTTCAAACAAGCTGCTTTAGCCCTATAATGCCCAGCACAACATTTTTATAACATTTAATTGAAACTTATCTAGTACCAAACTTATAAATTATCAATGTGACAATTTGGTTACATTTCAAAAACATTGCACGTTTTATATATTTGAATGCCATATATACATATTGATAACTATGAAAGTAAAGAATAAAAATGTTTAAAATTATTTCCTGAATTTAAAACTTGAGGCGTTATAGTGTTAGTGTTCTACCAGTGTAGGTTTGTTCCTTGTTACAGGCTGGTTTTCCTTGGCCCAGGCTTAGGCCAATGGCATATGGAACCCTTCCTGTGTAACTGTTACCTTTAGGCTTTCAGTGTTGCTGCTTAAGGCACTTTTGGGGAAAGCTCTTACTACACAGTTCCACTGCCACGATGTTCCAGACAGAAATTCCAATTCCCTTAAGGTTCCCTGAGCTTCCAGATGCCCCTTCCCTTCAGAGATTTGAGAGTCTGCTCCCGCCAGCAGGCATCTTGGAGGGCCGTGGGGCCATTCCAAGCAGTGGTTCTCCTAGCTTGTCTAGAATAATGGTTGGACTTAAAGTCGACCTCAGTGAGTTGTCTTTGATCCCTTACTTCTTGCTGGGGCATCTTCCTGAGGCAACAGATTCAGGGCAATAAAGGGCTCGCTCTCAAGTGGGGTTTATTGACCTTGAGGCAGCAAGCTCTACATAGCCTTCTTTTGTGCTTTCTAGATGGGACTTAGCAGCTTCATACTCAGGAATTGCCCCCTTGCATGAATCCTGTCCAATTGGGATAGAGTTGACACAGAGGCTAGACAAACAAAAGCTGATACACTATGCAACTTTATTTGAGAAAGGAGAATGGTGGCCAGAGAATGGTACACTTTCCCTTCTAACCCTGATTCACCTGGAACAGTTTTGTAAAGTGATTGGAAAGTGGGCCGAAATGCCAGAAGTTACAGCATTTCTCCTTTTGAGGAGCAGTAGAGACCTTCATCCCCAGTGCACCCAGGAACCCCTAAGGCAGGCATCCTCAAACTGTGGCCCGTGGGGCACATGTGGCCTGACGACATTTATCCCACCCTCAGGGTGTTTTTGCTGCCTCTGCATGTCCTACTTAGTAGCCGATTCGTGCAATGTGCATAGGAATTTGTTCATAGTTTGGTTTTTTTTAACTATAGTCTGGTGCTCCAACGGTCTGAGGGACAGTGAACTGGCCCCCTGTGTAAACAGTTTGAGGACCCCTGCCCTAAGGGATCCTGGACTTAGGGGTTACTAATCTCCCAGCCCTGAAACATCCCTGAACATTCTACCCGTTGTAGGAGGCACCATGGGAATTTGGTCTCTGGGTAATTTACAAGTCTTTTATTCAATTTGAAGCCAAGAAAATTAAAAATGACTCAGACACTTACTTTCTTTTGATCCCTGTTGACTCCCGCTGTAGTATTCCAATATTACAATTTAACGCTATAACGCATGACCTTTTCATTCCATTCAATTAAATGTGTGTGTATAGATAGATAGATAGATAACTATGAAAGTAATTAATGAAAACAAAATTTGTTTGACCAAAGTTAATAATTGAGGGATAATAGGATTAAATAGAAGCATGGTTCTTAGCAGTGGGTCCAAACATTAGGATCATAAATGAAACAGTGATCTCAGTGCACCCAGTAGTTCCCAAACCCTGTACCCTCATAGGGGAAATTGTGGATGCTTTTACTCCCGTGCCTATACTTAGAACGAACAAACACACATGCCTGATAATCCTAAGATTTTTTTTGTTTCCTGTGACACTCACCTAATTTCAAGGGCACTGCCACCTCACAAGCCTAGCCTTGCCTCAGTTAAACTGTTCACCCTTTTGTCCGTTTGTTTGTTTTTCCAGAAGTTCTCAAGTTACCAAGCCCTCTGAACCAAGTGTGCCACCTCTAGGACCACCATCTCCTGGACCACCTCAACCTTATCCATCCTAGACCTGAATGGACAACCCCTCCCAGCAGAGTAGAAAGGGTATGGACCCAAAGCCCCACTTCACCCTTTTGCCAGCAGGAAGGACCTAAAGATGTCGTCGCCTTGTACCCCAAAGATTTGGGTCCATATCTCTTCAGGGTGTAAATTTTAGGTAGCTAGCATAGGGACTAGGTTGTCCATGATACATGCTCAGAGGGCCAAGCTAGCCACCCAGGAAAGAGTGGCACACCGAGCGTGCTCAGAGGTCCAGGTTTCCAGTCAGGAAGGCCAGGTACACCTGGGTGGGTGCTGCACCCACATTGACCCACCTAGGCCAAGTAAATTCAATTCAGCCACTGGGGTCCACCAGGGTTGCCTACCATGCCTCCCTATCTCTCCTAAAACACAATTGGATCACAAACCTGGCTTTGGCGTGAATTCTTTCTCATGCAGAGCCAAGGACCAAGGTATATCTGTCCACAGAGAGAAAAACCTAGGAAAGCTCTTTGGAGGCAGCAGCACTGCACATGAGTGGCTATTGGATACTGTTTAGATGCATGGCTTTCTATTTGGAACTTTTTTTTTGTCTCACCTGAATGGAAAGGAAGAGGTAATACTTCTGGATCACACAGTATCCATGTCCACAAATGAGCTGCTCATTCCACAGTCCTGGCAGTGCCTTTTGAAAACCCTCTGCTTTAGAATGTCACTCCTTGAAGATGGCAGTGGGAGTGGCTGGGGCCAAGTATGCTGCCTCTTACTCCCAGTTGCAGGTTTCTGGATGCTGATTGTATCTCTTACAGCATCAATTAGTGGGCTTGTTGTCTGCCTCAGGCTTTGTTCACAGAGATCCTCCAGCTAGGTGGTGGTGTGTGCGCATAAGCAGAGGCTTCCTGCCAATCCCCCATGAGTAGTAGAGCTCCCATGGTGTGGACTCCATGAAAGCCGTGCTCCAGCCAGCAGGATTACAAAGGAGGGTGGGCCCGGCAGGACAGGAGGGCCATTGCCCCTATGGAATGACCTCAGAACCCCGCCTCCCTCCCTGTCCAGCTCCTGGGACTATGGGCCCTAAGCTTCATGCCTGACTCAGGAATAGACACAGGGTGAGGCAACTCCAGGAGGTGATTTTGCTGATCTAATCCAACCTGAGATCATCCTTGCATGTGCCCTCTGTCCAGACCTTTTTTTAAATTGTTCATGCAACACTAACCACAATGCATATATACATCGGTTGTGTAAAGCACATTTGTACATTCATTGCCCTCATTATTCTCAAAATATCCACTCTCCACCCCACCCAAGCCCCTGGCCTCAGCTCCTCATTTTTCCCCCTCCATTCGAGCTACCCTTGATAATTTACTAATTATTTTCTCATATCTTGCACTGTCTGATGTTCCTTCACCCACTTTTCTGTTGAGGTTAAATGTAGATCCCTGTATACGGTTTCCGTTTTCCAACCTACCCTCCCTCCACCCTTCCCGAGTCTGCACTCATAACACTGGTCCTCAAGGGCTCATCCACCCTGGATTCCCCATGTTTCCTGTTCCTATCTGTCCAAGTGTACATTCTCTAGTCTAGCCTGATTTGTAAATTAGAATTGGGATCATGATAGTGGGAGATAGGAAACATGTAGGAACTAGGGGAAAGCTGTGTTTCATCGTTATTATCTGGTACCTGTCTTGGTTTATCTCCTCCCTGACACCCTTCTGTTAGGGATGTCCAGAGGACTGTAAATGGGCTTTGTGTCTGTACCCAGCACTCCCTGCTCATTCGCAATGATAAGATTTTTTTTGTTCTGATGATGCCTGCTACCAAATCTTTTCAAAACCTCATGATCACACAAGCTGGTGTGCTTCTTCCATGTGGGCTTTGTTTCTTCTGAGCTAGATGGGCGCTTGTTTTCCTTTAAGCCTTTAAGACCTCACATGCTATATATTTGATAGCTGGGCACCATTAGCTTTCTTCACCACATTTGCTTATGTACCTGCTTTGTGTTCAGTGATCGTGTAGGGAAGGTGAGCATCATAGAATGCCAATTTAATAGAACAGTATTTTTGCAACGAGGGAGTCCTTGAGCAGTGGCCCAATGTCCATCTGCTACCTTAATACAAAACCTATAAATATGGGGACATAGATCTATTTCCCCATGCTCATATATTTAAATATGTACATGCCTTTTTTTAAACCTCTATAATTGACCCTTGCTTCCTAGCTTGCTTTTCTATTCCCTTTGATTTGCCTCTTGGGCCCACTGCCATGCTCACTTTTCATTTGTGCTTCAGTAATTCAGTAATTCCTCTTGGTTCCATTGGTTCCATTTCCCTTGATCACTCCCTACCAGGCCTCCTACATCCCCCTCACCACCGATTTGCATCACCTGTTCTTCCCTTTTCTCTGGGTTTCTTAACACCACTACCTTTCCCCACACCCCCCTCTCTCCCATGTCTCCCCAGAAGTGTTGGTCCTGTTTTCTCTCCTCCAGATTGTTCGTCCAGCCTATCTTATTTAGACAGACCTGTAGATGTAATAACATACACAAAACAAGACAGAGCAAAACCAAGCACTAAAAGCAACAAAACAACCAAAATCCAATGACAATGAATGAAAACAACTCAACAAGAAAGAAGTGGCTCATCGTTAGTTCAAGGTCGGTTTGTTGGCCTTTAAGAGTGTTTTCCAGTCCAGTCTGTTGGTGTACCAAGTACTGGCCTCAAAGTCATCCTTTGGCATTCCCTGGGTACCTTGATGCTTCGTTTTCTTGCTCTTCTGCTGTACCCCCTTAGTGTTATGCCTCGGTGTGGCAGGATTAGTTCGGGCGCATTTCCCACACTGTGTCTTCAGTGTTGTCCCCTCTAAGGCTATGGGTCTTTGAGGGGTGTCTTGTCTCATCGTGGGGCTGGCCATGTGGTCTTCTATGTGGACTGGATTCTCTGAGTGGGAACATCATCCTCAAGTCCTGGTGTGCCAGGATGTGCTCCACATTCCCCTCCTCCCCCTTCATCTGCTCCATGTGCTCCGATCAGATATGTCCCTCTCTCAGAGCTGCAGATTCACTGCCACCTTCTGAAATAAAATATTTGGCATGGGAAGGTGAGTTGGGTGGGAGGATCTGCTCAGATCATTTGATGGTTCAGGATAGATTGACTGTTCGGCTGGGGACAGGTATGTGGGGCTTAGGGCTCTGGCTCCCAACACTGGTTGTGAATATGTCTTTGTTGTTAACCAGTTGTGTGCCTGTGGGTCAACACCTGTGTCTTTTTGAGTGAGTTTTCTCATCTGCAGAGTAAAGGTAATCCATTATCCAGACTCCCATGTCACCAATTGATTGAGAGGCACTAACCAGAGCCTGATTGAAATAGTGTGTACCTGTCAGGCGTGTTCTAAAAACACCTTAAAAGTCGTAAAAACACTATAAATGCCTTAAAAACCCTAAAACATCTAAAATATTTCTAAAATGCTAAGACCACTCCTAAAGACCCTCTAAAACATCTTAAGACCATTAAATACATGGTAAAAGGCTTTCTAAAACACCCTAATGCGCCATAAGTCTTAAAAAAAAACTCCTTACGTCCCGAAAACATAATAAATGCCCTAATATTATGCAAATGCCTTAAAACGCAAAATAAAGAACACGTGAAGCCCTAAAAACACGCTAAAAGTCTTTTAAAACCCCAACAACATCCCTACAAAGCAACCCGAAGCACTATAAAACCCTGTAAAAGTCCAACAGCCTAATAGACATGAATACACCATGAAAGCAAAAAATAATCCAACAAAACCCTAAAGCCCTGAAAACCAAAACCTAATCCCCCCAAACACTCTAAGGCCTTAAGAAGCACCCTAAAATTTTAACAAAACACTAAAAGCCATAAAACACATATAAGCCTAATAAACACCCTTAAACACTAAAATCACCCTAAAAGCCTTAAAATGTCTGAAAAGCCATAATATTCCCTAAAATTCAAATAACACTCTGAAGCCACAAATAACACACTAAATGCCTCCCAAAACATGTGGAACTTCCAAATCATATCCCTAGAAGATTCCCAAACCATGAACTTCCAAAACCACATAAATGCCCTGAAGACAACATGAAAGCCCCAACAAAACATAAAATGCTGGGGAAAAACACATAAAATATTTTAAAATACCCTAAAATCTCTAAGAAACCCTGTAAGATCACTAAAAACACCCCTACCTGCTAAAAAATACCTATACACTCCAAAAAATCACCCCTAAATCCCTTAAAAACTCCCTTAAACCTTATAAAACACCCTTAAAGCCCAAACCACCCTAATGCGCAAAAAAATTAAATGACCCCAAATGACCTTAAAGCCCTAAAAATCACATGCCACAAAAAATCCTAAATGACCCCAAAATTCCAACTCAAAGCCAGCCTACAAGTCTTTTATGAGAACAGTTTTATCTTTCTACCAAGGAGAAGTTTGTAGGTTCAACCCCTGACCTATGCCCTTACCATATGAAGTTAGTAATCAG
Organism: Tenrec ecaudatus; assembly: GCF_050624435.1. Taxonomy (NCBI): domain Eukaryota; kingdom Metazoa; phylum Chordata; class Mammalia; order Afrosoricida; family Tenrecidae; genus Tenrec; species Tenrec ecaudatus. The sequence goes on along the minus strand of NW_027459553.1, from coordinate 46,988 downwards.
TGGTTTTGCAATTCTTTGAAGAAAGATGAGGGTAATTTTATCAGGAGTGAATTAAACTTGTCTAGTGCCTTGAGTAGAACTGATAACTGTACTACATTGAGTCGTCTGGTCAAGGAGCATGGGATATTATCCCATTTGCTGAGGTCACACTTGATTTCTTGTAATTTCTGTAGTTTTCCTCATATAAATCTGTTGTTTTTTTATTCAAGTATAGATATAGATATTTTCATTTACGCTTGGCTATTGTAAATGGTACTACCTGAAAATGTGTATTTCATTAATTATTATTTCTTGATCTATTTCTTCATCCTTCGAAATATTATCAGTTTGTTGTGGTAGATAAACATTAGGACTTTGCATAACTTAGAAATATTACATTTCACAGAAAAATCATATTAATTATGTCGACAGAGCTATAAAAGGAATGTTGCCCTGAATATCTTCAGATATGACAGCTGTTTCATTGAGAAATTAAGCCAGACAGACATAATGTGATGTACATTTTGTTATTTTCATGTGGGTTCCTTCACTCTTCCAAAAAAATTAGGTTCATGAGCCCCTTGGGGAATGAGTTTGAGTTCAGATCAGATGTCTATTTATATATTTGAGTCCTGAAGCCCATTTGATGGACTGTTCTGTTGCTTCCAAAGTAGTCAGTCACTTCCCCACCAATTAGAGAATTTGTCCGAAGCAAAAGTAAAAGTGTGGCGTACGACATTTGACTGCACACCATCTAAAATCACACTCTCATTTGGTGTTGGCAGTTTTACTTGTATTTCAATTGTAAACTACACTTCAGAGTTCAGGCTAGTGAAAACGTTTCAGTGGAAAAAATTTGCACACAACTACGTGCAGTTTGTGATTCTGTTGTTCCCAAGCAAGGCTATGAGGACAAAGATGCACAAGCATGGGGGGCACTGCAGACAATGTGTGAAAGTTTCCAGGAGCTCAGGGGTGGACAGCGGCTGCTAATTCTCCCGTGCTGGCAGTGAGCTATGTGGGAGGGCTTTGTGTGAGGTCCCTGTGGGGTCTCTGAGAAGTCTCCATAAAGGATGCTGAGAACTTCATATGAAGTCTCTGTGCGAGGCCTCTGAGTCTCTCTGGAAGTCTCCAAGGAAGTATGTGTGTGAGGTTTCTCTCTCGGGTATGTGTGAGTGTCCTTGTGAGATGTCTGCTGAATTGTGGGGGGCGGGGGGCAGTTGTTTCGCTGAGGTCTCTGCAGGTCTGAGTGGGCTTCCCTTTGTTTGACCTCACAGCACCATATAAGAGGACCTGGTGGCAGGGGAAAGGGAAGGGGCTTGGTCCATGCACCCCTTGCTGTTCTTTCAGGGTCTTCTCTCCATCTCCGTGCACTTACCTAGCACGAACGGTAGGGTTCAGCAGCGGGTAGTCCGGTGTCCAGCTCTTCACTCTCTCTAGGAACACACCCAAGCTACCTGCTACCCAAGAGGCCCCAGATCCAGGCTCTGCAGATCCAGAATCTGATTTTTTACTGCCACAGTCACTCCAGAGGCTGCCTTGGCACAATCAGGACTCCAGAAACAACATCATGCTGCTGTACCAGCAGTCTCTGGGGCCTATGTCCACTTCCCTCCTCCACCACTGGTGTCAGTCCCCACCCACCCCACACACACACTTGGTGTCCTGACTGAGGCATGGAGGTCAAGGCTCAGTGGATGTCTTCCTCGCCATCCTTTACTGTTTAGTTCAGTAAACAGTAAACCCTGGCCCACCAGGGGTGTTCTTTTAAGCACATGAGAATTTACTCTAGCGGATCAACTAATCATATTTTGGGGGGCCCTCCTGCCTCCTTCTATAATCTGGTGCCCAGGAAATAAAACCCTGTGTTAGAAGCACAGAGGAAACACTGACCACTATTGAACTGGTTTCCCTTATCAAGACAGGTGATGTCTAATCTCCGTGCACATCCTGATTTCCCAGGAGTCTCTAGGGGAAGGGAAGGCTGCTCCCAGTTGTGACTTTCTTTGCAGCACTCAGTCCTTAGAAGCCACTCTCTCCGGAGAACATTCCTAGAGCACGTGCACGCGTGTGTGTGTGTGTGTGTGTGTGTGCGTGTGTGTGAAGATCACCAGCCTGGGGTCATGTTTCCTGAGAACATTCCTAGAGTGTGCGCGTGAGTGTGTGTGTGAAAACCACCAGCCTGGGATCATGTTTCCTGAGAACATTCCTAGAGCGTGTGTGTGTGTGCGTGTGTGTGTGTGTGTGTGTGTGTGTGTGTGTGTGTGTGAAGACCACCAGCCTGGGGTCATGTTTGCTGAGAACATTCCTAGAGCATGTATGTGTGTGTGTGCGCACGCGTGTGTGTGCATGTGAAGACCACCAGCCTGGGGTCATGTTTCGTGAGAACATTCCTAGAGCGCGGACGCGTGTGTGTATGCATGTGTGAAGCCCAAAAGCCTGGGGTCATGTTTCCTGAGTCCTGGCACCCTGTTATTGACTCATCCCCACTCTACCCCACCCTGGCTATCAACTCATCCTTCCCCCAGTCAGGAGATGGAAATCAAGTAAAATAACAGTTTGTCGCCCCACTAAAGATAGTATTGAGAAAGTAACCTTCCCTGCTTGAAAGCTGTGCCTTTGCTATCCAACCCAGTGCTCTCTGTAGGAGATAAAGTTCTGCTGTGGGGGCAGCTAGCTAAAGCTGGGGTGAAGCACCTGGCCGATTCCCCTTTGTAAGCCTGTGTTAGCTCCGCTTGTGTCTTGCGTCATTTCTGGGGATCCTCATGCTCTTTGGCCCCCTTTGCTACGTCCAACGCTTCATATTCTTCTTCACTGTATCCTTCCCTACCCTGTGTCCATGGTGCCTAACCATTAGTGGTTATTACACAGACGCTCATCCTGTACCACTCAGCCTAAGCTGTTGCTCCTTCTCCGGGTTTATATACAGAGGAAGGCATGTGAGCTGTGAACCGGATTTTCCCTTGGTGCAGTGGGTGAGCAGAGTCCCCCGCTGGCAGCCTCCTTAGCAGTTCCCACCCACATGTGTCAGACCTGGGACTTCCATCCTGGAGGTTACCCTAGGCTGGGAGAGAGGCAAAGGTAGCAAAATATGTCATTTCACATTTTGTGACAGGTGTATTGAGGCGGAACATCCATGCCAAACTTGGCAGCCTTCATCAAATGCACATGTGGGACTTAGACAGGCCGCCACATGTCTCATGCCTGCTTGGTACCATGAGACGCTACTTTGGTCTAAACCTCTTCTGGACCCTCGATGGAATTTCTTGGCTGGATTGCGCCTCTCAAAACCTATCAACTGCAGCCACATAACGTTGAAGACAAAGTAATGGCACCAGGGAACATTCTTCACTGTGTTGGGACCTTCTGAGGTTTTCACAGTAGGGGTGTTACCATAAATCATAAGAGGTGCAAAATGAAGAACTTGGGATGGAAGTGGGTGGGAAACACTGCTGAAAACCTCCTCCAGAGCCCTGCCCTTTGAGAAGTCAGAGCTAGCACTCAGAGAAGGAGATGCAGTATCTAACATAGTTAAAGGTATATTATGCCAACCTCGTCAATGAACTCATGTGGGGTTAATTGAAGGGCAGGGAGATCAATGGCTCTGTGAGCCTAGCCTTTCTGGTCTCTTGCTCTCTGATAGTGCCACCAGGGTGGATATGCATTTGTTAGGTCCCTAAAGCAGCTGGAAAGACTCATTTCCTGGGAGATCCCTGAGGAGAAGCCGCATGGACCTACCCTGTTGCAGCCCTGGTTTCTGCAGCAGCCTCATGGAGAACCTGCCAGCGCACGGACTACAATTTCCTCCTGCAGTCATTGTCTCCCCGTGTGTTTTTGGATTGTGAGGAGGACTTTGTAGATTGGTGTCAGACACATGGGATACTATTGGACTGGTGGTCTTAGATTGAACTGGGTTGGGATGCTTTTCAATGTTCACTTAACCTTTATATAAAACTCATAAAATATGAGTGTATGAATTTTGTTTCTCTAGTCTACACAGACTAACACACATGACACCCCCTCTAGATCCCGCCATGCAGCACAGAAGTCACACTTTAATGTAGGAGGGGGAAAATCTCTATTATGGAACAATGAATATCATGGCTGAGAGAAGCCATTAGCCTGTGCAGAACAGGCTAAAGTGGCTGGCATGGATACTTTCCTACTGATCAGAGCAGAAGAAGCGTCTTCTAATTTGCCAGATAAGACATATTCTCGAAGACAGTGACGTGGGCAGTGGTAAGGGTAACTGGAGTAAGCCCACCTCCTCCGCCTCTGCTGCTGCAAGCTGACTGGGCACACAAACACCCTGGGGGGCAATGCCTGAGTGTGGCTTCTGATATTGAATCCCCTGAACGGACAGAAATTTGTGAATACATCCCTGATACAGGTGCTCGTGGTGGGAAGGCTCTGGCAGTCAGGTATCGCCTGGTGGAGGCAGGGTCTCACACTTGCCACTCTCCAGTGTTCTACAAAGAAAGGAGCCCTGCAGCTGGAGGAACATCCATTAACTGAGGCCTGCGCTTCTTTTCGTGGACATAACGTTGACGCAAGATACTCCTGATGACAGCCTGGTGTCCCCTCTAGGACTTGGCCAACATCTGTCGTGAGCACCTGAGCCTCCGTGACCTTGTTAGGAGACACTGGTTGTCTTTGAAGGGGCCCAAGGCTGTGACCACAGGGTAATACGGGCTTTCCTTTTTGCAAAGGATCACCGTGTCCTGTAGATTTTTTGCTGGAGCAAATCCACTGGACAAAGTGCTTCCTCCATTTTTTGCTGTGGCCCTCAGCAGGAAGCTGTCCCTTCTCTGGTGGGAGCTGTGAGGACTTGATCTCAAGGCACTCAGCCAATGCCTTGTCTTGCACAGGCTGGCTTAACCCACAGACTTGGGAGATGCCTCTTCCCGCTAATCCTTTTCCATGCTCTTCTGGATTGGGCCATTTATGAGTCTCCCTCTTGTCAGTGGGAACAGCATCCTTCCTTCTCCTTGTCGAGGGGTCCTGAAGGTTGGGGCTTTTGAGCTTCTGCTGCCCCATGTAACTTGCTCTAGCCACCACGAAGCCACTTGGCCCTTGACATATTGGCTTATCCCCAGTGAACAAATGCTGGGGGCGGCAATGGACCACCTGAGAAGGCAAAACATTGGTGGCAGTGAGCACATCAGTGGTGCAGTCCTGAAGGAGCCCGTCAACAGGACAGCATGGAGAACCATCCTCTGCCTCTACCTCCACCTGGAGCTTAATCTCACTGCACACTCGTGCTGTAAGGCTTGGCTTTTCAGGAACTGGAGCACACTTTCCAGGTAGCAGGAAACTTTTACTACATCCTAGAGCCTCGAAGCACCCCCGGGTCCACATCATTGGTTTGAGATTTTGCCAGCACACTGGTTTTGAAAGTGTCTCTATCGTCTAGCTCTATTGAAGAGGACTTCTTGACCACCACCAACCCTGTCTCTTTGGCTCTTGAAGATGGACATTCAGAGTTCACTTCCAATCTGGGGCCTCCTGGGGCACAACTAGCACCCTCTTTCCTTGACCCCTTGCTGGTCAGTACTGGATTTGAGGTTTGCTCTAGGCTCTCTCTCTGGACACTTTCATTCTGGAAGGTTCTGCCAAGGATACTGGGCATGAAGGCTGGAAACGGCTGCCTGAGGGCCAATGAGCATCCACTGTCATTATCAAGTGGGGGGTAGGCTGGGGTTCCCTGAACAGGCTCCTCTGTAGGGGAGCAATCAGCAAAAGGACTCTCCAGGATAGGGCTTGATTTCTTTGTGGTCACTCTCTCTCCCCAGTCTGCCTGACAGGGTTCTCCCAGGACCTTGGCAGCCTCAGTTACTAGGTTAGTTCAATACTTAGGGGTGGCTAAGCAGGTGGACTTTGGAAAGGACATTGCGTTGTCTTTTCTTGTCCTACAGAGGTTTGTGGGCTCAAGGACTTTGAGGGGCATGCACCACCTCTGCCTCATTTGGAGCCTTACGATATGCGAGTCCAGCACCTGTTGAGTGCCCGGGCTGAGAAAGGAAAGGCTCTGCGTTGTGTTCAGATCTTCCAGCTCTCCCCAGGAGGCCACATTGACAACATGTGGGTGGGTCAGGGAAATAGACAAAGCGTGCGTGGTCGCAAGACATGAACGGCAAACAATGCCAGGGATCTGATCCTTTCTAATCTGCTCCACCTTCCTGCACATGTGGACATTCAGGGTGTTTTCCAGTAGGATTTTATTTGGACCCCTTAGGGTGTAAGTTCCTGCGTTAATCCCCTTGTGTATCCTCAAATCACTTAACTCCTTTGAGTCGGCTCCCGGAGTTCCTTTTGGGCAGTAGTTTCCTGATCCACAGAGAGATAGATTACATTTGGATATTTTCCTCAAGTAATTCCCTTGTCCATTGACCGAGTTGTTCCTCAGCTGGACACCGGCTCTGCAGCACGCAGGCGACGGTCCAGGGTGTGTGCATCTTCCTGGGGACACCGTCTTCATTACATTCTTCCCCTGCTTGTCTCCAGGTGTTGAGCAGGAGCATTCGGGCTGCTTCATATCCAGACAAGTCCCTGGCCATTTTTCCTGAGGCTGCTTTAGTGTCAGAGACTCAAGAGTCCCATTGCCGAGGGGCCCCTGCAATTGAGGGAAGTTCTTTTGGCGGTGGAGCTCCGATTGCTTCAAGCAGCCAGGAAGCTTGGGGTCTGTCTTTGGGGTCTGGACCTTCTGATTGTCCTGGGGATGAGTGGGTTTGCGAAGACAAAAAGCTTCCTGGGGTGGTGGTATCATAAAGGGTAAAGAACTCTCACTTTCCTGTTGTTTCTTTAAAAAATGGCTTTCCAGCTGTTGAAGTGAATTTGGAATGCGTGATTGGGACTTAGTGTGGACGGTAAGACAGGATTCATCACAGGGACTCTTGTGAGGAGGAGGAAAAGGTACTGCGAGTGGGCCACGGGGCTGTGGACCGGGCGGAGTCAGGACTGTAGCAGGCGGTGGGGCCTGGGCTTGGCATGCAGTTGGAAGTAAAAGTTGGAATCGGCCTTCAGTGTAGGGCAAGGAGTGACGTTGCAACAAGAGTGGGTACTCTTTAGCTTGCATTTGAGCTGGTAAGGCATTAGGAATTTCATTAAATAAGACAGTGGGAAACTCTAGGGTGGATCCAGAGACCCTGAGAGCAGCTGCCAGAGACTCGCTGTGCAGAAAAGGTAGACCCCAGAAAAACTCACTGAATTTTTGTGGAAAATGCTTCTGAGCGCTGGGTATCTGCTCTGCTTTGATGCTGGCATTCCAGAAGGGCTGGGGAGGTGCAGTGATCTGCTCCCCATCGAGTGCCTTCAACATATTTAAGGCCTGCAGATGGTATTCTGATACACCCTTTCCTTTTTCTTCCCAAATATTCCATTTCTCTGCCTTTGTGATTTCTATTTCCAGCAGCTTGTGGACATTGGGGTTGAGCAAGGTGGGCCTCCCTACTTCCCCCTGCCTCTTTGTGGGTCCTTCCCGAAAGGTGTCTTCTTGGGGGTGCCAGGTAGAGTGCTCTTTCAGAGACCCAAAGTATTCCAAGGAGGGAAGCTGTAAGTTCTTGGCAGCTGCCCAACACTGGGGTGGGGAGGCAGTAGGGAGGCCTGTGGGATCTTGACTTGTGATGGCTGCCATGGCAGGTGTGGAGCAGCGGTTGTGTGGAGATGGGCTCTGCCTGGGCCTTGCCAACAAGTCATTCTGAGAATGAGTCCCTGTGGGGTGCGGGGCTGGTGAGTCCCAGAGAGTGCTTGGAGGCTGCAGGTAGGCCTTTGAATCCGGGGGTTTGGCACTGGGTGAGGGAAGAGCCAGTGGTGTGGGTGAAAGACTGTCAGGTTCATGGGAATGTGCGCAGTCTGGTGATTGACTCAAGGCGGGTAAGACATGAGAAGTTGAGATGCACATCTGGGCCCGTGGAAGGGTGGAGTTCTGAGACCTAGGTGTCCGGAATGGATGAGCCGCAGAACCGTGTGGGGCGCGCGTACCGACGTGGACTTCAGCCGTACCTCTATTTCGCCAGCTACCAGAGAGGGCTTGAGCTTTCTGTTGACCAAAGCTGCCAGTGTCAAGTGGGTTTCCCAAGTGGCTGCAGGAGACAGAAGGACCAGATTACAGCCAGGACTGAAGGGGCAAGAGACCTAGCAGGCTAGCAAGGGACGGTGCAAGCTCAGCCCCTCCCCAAGCCTTGATGGCCTGCTCTTCCTGCCCCACCCCACTGCCCGGGACTCCTGTCATTCTCTGCCCATCCCTGAAAGTGTCCCCCAAACCAGCGCATCCCAGCTGCTCTGCAGCCCGAGGCCACACAGGCACCCTGGTTGGAAGATGCACCCCGCGGTGAAGCAGGAAGGTTACTTACTTCTGCCTAAGACGCAAACGCAGGTTCTGAGAGCCATATAGTTCTTGCAGGAAGCTTCGGAAAACTGGAAATCAAGAGAACCGTTATGGTGCAGCCCTCCCAGAGGACCGAAAGGAATGTCACACGGGCTGTGCACTTAGGACGTTGGACTCTCCAGAGCTCAAGGTCAAATGATAGCTTACTCCCACGGGCAGGAGGTGCTTTGGCATTTCAAGGAGCATCGGTTTCCAATATTGTCTGTGGGGTCTCAGTGAGCAATCTGAACCTTGGCAAAGTTACACAGCTTATCGCAGTTACCCCTCAATGTTCCACCTCCAAATCCACCAGAATCTGCTCCTGACACCCCCACTGCCCCCTACTGGGTCCTACCTTGGCCAGCCTTCATCCCATCCTAGGCCCCTCCTGTACATCTGGGAAATATCTGGGTTCTGTTTCCATCCACAGTATCCTTTTGTTCAGGATTATTACCTGAGAGAGACGGGCTGTTGCCACTGGCATCCTGCAGAGGAGGGGACAGGAGAGCTTACAGAGCTTGGTTGAATGGGCAGAACCTTACCTTTCAGAGCGTCACCTTTGTCCCTTGACCTGCTGCTTCTCCTTGTCTCCACCTGAGGCTGGGGCACAAGAGAGGAAGTCAGGCTGGAATCCAATCCTGCATCAGTTCTTTGTGACAAACTGCAGGCATTTACTGGTGATTAGAAGAATGACAATCTCCATGGAATGACTAAAGCCCAGAAACCAGCTTCTGTGTGAGACCTAGAGTGCATTTCTTCCGTCAGCCTTCCTCTGCTCACGGAGAGCACACACTCTCAGCACTCAGTGTTCTGGTGGGCAAGATTTTGATTATGGAGGCTGAAGCTCTGGGCCAGCCCTTGACCACTTCCTCCCCGGGGTCAGCCATGCTTTCTCAATTAGCCCAGACAGAAAAGGAGCCTTGGCCCAGAGACTGGAGCTCAAGGAAAGAGACTGAGGACCCAGTGATGAGAGCTGCCCTTTGAAATGTCTAGTCATCTAGTCCTTAGCCACTGCGTCACTATATTGGGGATTTTTACCTATTGCCCTCTATAACAACTAGAGATGGGAGGTCTGAGATCTTCAAAGAGAAATATTTTTGAATGCTCATCTGACTGGCAAATGATTTACATATCATACGAGTCAATAGTTCAGTCGTTCAATCAGATCAAGGGCAATGGTACAATCAATGATTACCATATCCATTTTAGAACAACACCCCCCCCCCTCCATGGTTAAATTGCCTTCAAAAGGAGTTGTGTAATCACAGTCAGGTCTAAAGCTCTCTGTCCCCTCTGGCCTCCTTCATTTTTTCGTCTTGAAATCAATCCCCCTTCACTCCCTAGCTTCCCGATGGGGAAGTTCTCCACACTGCTGATCTCACAATCCCTCCCTCTGCCATGAGATCTCTCCACCTGCAACTCTGTCAACCCTTGTGTCCATGATCATGATGCATCCACGCCTCCTGTGCTTCACAAACAGGGAAAGCCAACAGAAATAATGAAAATCAACATAAGCCGGCAAGGATAAAATGATACCAATGCAGTGAACAAAGTCCTAACAGTGAGTAAGGACGCACCAGCCCTCATCAACATTCCAAAGCCAGGGCTGATGGTCTCTTCTTTCTTGAGATTTCCCCTATCAGGAAATTAATTACGAAAGGAAAAATTTATAAAACAAGGAAAAATCAATCTCTCCTATGGCTGGGTTGAGAATTTCTTACCTTTATCCTTTTCCTGGGTGGTCGCACAGGTGGAGTATTTGGAAGGAAGGGGAGGACCAGGAAGAAGCAACCCACTCCATACAGGATGCCCAAGGTCAAAACAGTGAACCAGGTGGGGTATTGGTAGGTCAGCCAGGAAGCACTTTTCTGTTCCAGCAGAAAGAGAATCTCCTCCATCTTCTGGATACAGCGGTTGCACTCAGGCAACTGAGCACTCTGAGTCCCCTCTGGCTTCAAACCCACTTGCATCACAAACCTGGGCCCACATCACTAAAGGGTCACAGTGGGGTGGGAGGTGACAGCAGGACAACACATAATCCCTCCCTCTACCCTCCAGCTCATCACATCCCTCCCCTGCTCTGGTCTTCTCTCTCCCACTGCCTGCTCTGGGCCTCCAAAGTCACCAGCTGCACCTGATGGAATGGAATCTTAGTGCAAGTTCTTATTCATTCCACCTCCCACCTAGGTATTACCTGCTTCCTTGGCAAGTTGCCTGAATCATGACCAATTTCATAGGCTTAGAATATCTGAAGTTGTCTCTGTCCTCAATGAAAACCTTCTCAAGTCATGGTTTTACTTTGTCTTATCCAAGATAGAGAACTTAGGTTTATGTAACATTTATTTAGCTTTATGAATGTTGGATGAAAAGCTTGGAATTTGACTTCTATGACCAGGAGAGTTATTCAAGAGCTGAGGTATATCTCTCCCAGGAGAGAGATCTAAGAAATTTTCTGCCAGATGGTACATTTGGGGAGACAAGGAACACTTAAGCATTAATCATTCTTAACAGTGTCCCCTGCAAATCTTCCTTGTGTGTGACTACTGCCCATTTAGGGCTTGCTCTGGGAACACTTGATGGGGTAATAAGCCTTGCAACAATTCAGGCTCAAAGGGCAAGCATCTGGCTGAGCAAAATAAAGAGATAATATGGATTGAGTTGTGTCCTTACCACTACCACTTGAGATATTCCCCCAAAATTCGTTGGAACCCTAACACTGAAGGCTATAATCTGATTTGGTTATGTGAGGGCTCTCTCTGGGAGAAATGTACCTCTGTCCTTGGCTTCACACAAGAACCAATTGACGCAGAAACCTAGTTTGTGATCCAAGTGACTTTATAAAGGATAGAAGAGGCAAATATGCTCGTGGGGGGTGGGGGCGGACTGGACAGCCCACGCGCGCTGGGTTGCATGACAGCTGGTGGGAGGCCCCCACCCATACCCTGTTGGTAGGCATGGCTGACGGTACTGTTTGACCCCATTGACTGAATTAAGCCCACCTGGTCTAGATGGGGGCCCGCCCAGGTTGACCTGCTTCCTGTCACAAGGACCTAAATGTGTGCATCTTTCTAGCCTGAAGCAGCTTTCAACTGTCTGTGATGGGGAGGAGGTTTGGCATGCACAGCGACCACCCTCAGTTCTGCCTCTACTTACCTAACAGGTACACGGCATTTCTTTTCTGTTTTTTAAAACAACAACAAAAAAATCATTTGTAATCTTTCTATTCCAGCGGTGCTAGGAGCAAGGCAGAGGCAAAACCCAAGAACAGGGTTCTTCTCTGTTGAAGCGCGATAAACTCACGGGGAAGCAAACAAGCATCTTCATCCACGTGAAGTGAATCTGTGAATCAGCAGCTCCCAACTGACCAAAGCACGCACAGAGCAGCCCAGCATCAAGGTCCGTTTCTGTGCACTGCTCCCACTGTGAGGAAGAGCTTCATGTGCATTAAAAGGGAACTTTTGTAATATTTGAATTTTGAATAGTGGTTTTTGTCAGAAACTGGAAAAAAATCTCAAAGCCTGAAGAAACTCCTTTCTAGTACTGAACATTCAAGGGAGCCTGTAGAAGCCTGAAATGATTGCTAGGTGACCACCTGGATCTGCTTGTTGAGTGAAAGTGGCAGAATAGCAGCAATAGAGCAGCGGGTTCATTCTGACCACTGACACTCGTGGACCTGGTTTACAGGCAGTAGAGAAGAAGATGAGAGCAGGTTGACTCGTTTGAAGTCCATGACCTACTCTGAGGGGACTAGAGTTGTGGAGAATTGGTGATGGGGCCAAGGCCTAAAGGCAATGCGACCAATGGACACTGAGGTGAGGCCAAGAGAGGGAGCCCACATTGACTTGACCCGAACCCGACCAGATGAAGAGAAGAATGTTGAGCCTGTGCACTGGTATATACTGCTGCAGACTGTATAGACGAACTGTCCTGCTTTGACTTTCTTGTGGATGTGGACTGCACAAGGTTCCAACTGGCATGAAGACTCTTTATATTGAAGAATATGATTGTCTCCTCAGAGCACTGGGTTGATGGAAGTAGGCAGTAGAGAAACTGAATAGCCAAAATGGGCCAGATAAAGGCGTGAAGTGGCTAGCTTACAAGATTTCATAGATACTGGAATATATTCATAGAATTATAGGATTAATATGTGGGTGTACCTTACCTGCAATTGTTAAGCATAGGATATTTTTGTTTCATCACTTACAGAATATTATGTTTAAAGGAGGGTGGCACGGAGTGAAATGTATGCATTTTCATATTATACTGTTAGATACTGATATGATTCTATTATTGTTTTGAAATTATATACGGCTAAAGAATTTTGTGAAAATGTCAAATGGACAAGGGGTGGTCTGTTGTAGTTATACAATCTGGTGTCAATTTGGGACTTGAGAGGATTAAGAGTGAAGGGGTAGACTCTAGTCTCTCTATTGGGTTATGGCCAATGAGGCCTCTTTGTGGGCCTGGCCTTCCCGTCAGGGTTCTGGGAAATCTGGTATTTCCTCCTTGGAGGCAGGAGACTATCTTTCTGCTCATTCCCTGAGAGATGTCCTACTAACAAGACACATGGCACCACACTGATAGAACCCATGCCCTGGGAACTGGAGGAGCCACATGGAGACCCTGCCAAAGCTGAGATGCTTCTACCACCACTGGATGCAGAAGACTTTGCAACTACTGACCTGTGATCTTCCTGCATTTGGGGTCATTGAAGGTGTTTCATGAGTCTGAAGAGAACATTATAGATTGATATCAGACATGGGCTAATATTGGACTTATGGACTTGATCTTGGTTGGGCTGGAATGCTTTCTCAATATACAACTGTTCTTGTATATAAAGGTCTTTCCTATACACATCTGAGTGTGGATTTGTTTCTCTAGTCTACCTGGACTAACACTCATGGATCCCTTTCAGGACTGTAAGTTCTGTTCCCCTGACTGCTGCAAAGTATGTGACAGAGAAGAAAAGGGAGAAGAGTGAACTGTACCCATTTATTGAGGTAAGAAAAGTGATGAAGGAGCATGGCCGGTTCCCCAAACTTCATGAGTGGAAAAATGGGCTCTTGGCACAAAATGACATTCAATCTTCACCAAAAGATTCAGGGCTAAATTGCTGCCCTATCTCTGACCTCAGCTTTTGTTTTATTTTAATTCTCATATAATTCACATATATCATTCAATACTTCAGTCATATTAAGATTTGTGTAATCCTCACCACAATCAGGTTTACATCATTTCCTTCTTTTATATTCATTTTTGTTAGCCCCCCCCCCCTCACTCCCCCAAATCTTCCCTGCCTGTCCCTAGGTGATTGTTAATTCTGTTAGTGTCTCTCTGGATTTACCTCTCCTGGATTTCATATGTATTAAAAAAAATACAAAACAAAATCAAGAAACAAGTAGAAAAGAAAAACTAACAATGATAAAAGAGAGAAAAACCTCAATCGAACAGAAAGTGAAAAATACTAAAAACTGGAACCAAAATAAAATTAGTCTGAAGAGATCAAATGATCAGGTGTTACATTTGAACTTAACTGTATCTGTTCATGTCCATGGACTGTGGTCAGAGGGAATTCACCCCGCATGTGCATTTGAGTCCTTTTGCAAACTGGGTGTTCCGAACTTAAGCTCTGATTCTTGTTCATACCTGCAGATTGAGATTCTATTATTTATCACCCTGGCATCACACTGGCTGTGCTGCTTGTTCTGGGCGGCCTTAGTTGATATCTCACTTAGATGGCTGCTTATTTTCAGAAAAAAGGTTTAAGTACAAGGCCCTGTTCTTTGTGATAGATGTGCACCATCTGATTTCAGGGTTTTTTTACACCCTATGCTTTCCAGTCAAATATTCACTTGAGGTAATTCAAAACACTCACTTGGCTCGATGACGCCAGAATAGCTCCCCTCCATGCAGTTCCATGGAGCTCAGCATAGTTAGGGCACAGTGATGAAAAGACGATTGAACCATGTACTGAACGTTCAGGTTTTTCCCTGCTTTTGAAAATCTGTTTGCGCTTGTAGAGTAAATGTTTTGTACTTTTTAAGAGTGTAAAAAAAATAGATGGAGGGATTCAGAGAAAATGGCGACCAGATAGGACCCATCTATCTGGAGCTCCTGCTGCCAGACCAGAAAAATAGGAAATTAGGTGAAGGAAACGGGGAGGTGGAGTTCTGAAATTAGAACTAGGGTAACAGGGTTTCTCCTGAACCCCTTCTTTTGTGGGATTTCCACTCACAAAGCAAACCAAGAATGCTTTAAAGCACTATAATTTTGACGAAGTGGCAGGTGCCAGATATGCCCTTGCCTGGAGCAGGGATCCCTGCAGGTGGACGCCCTGAGAGGGGGCAGAATCTCAGACACGAGGGGAACCCCACACTGAGCTCTCCATGCGGTTGGATGCCTTGAGCTCACGGTCAGGGGTTGGTGGTGGGTAGCCATAATTTAGAGTAGAAGAAAAAATATATTATTACCTTAGGAAGATCATGGTGTGGGAGAAAAAGGCAGAAAGTCGGGAGTCCAGGGAGCAAATTTAGTTCCAATTGGCCGACTAGCAAACAACCCCCCTGATAAGCTGCATCTCCCCCTCTGGGGGTCAGCTTGACAGCCACCAAATCTGAGCACATCACAAGTAGAATTTTTTTAAGGGTGAAACATAAATGATTGGTTTAAAACTCAAACCCAAGTCTGGTTGCTCAGCTCCAAGCACCACATAGGGGAGTCCCTTAACATAAATCAGCATAAGAAGCAACCTAGCTAAGGAATGCCAGAACTCAGCCACAGGGCCTGGCAGCTTTTACCATAACAAAGACCCGCTGTAGCAGTGTCAGCCTTAAACAGCACTGAGCTGTAGCCCAGAGACTGTGGGAGACAATTTCATTCTAGCTGGCCAGAGGGATTAAAAAGAAAATCCTCTGATCTAGGAAGCATCAGCAGTCTAGATAGGACAACAAGCTTCCCTCTCAGTGATTCTACACATAGCTGGGGAGGCCCTGCCGGTCTTGGAGCCCTAGACGGGGCTGAGGGAGCCCCCCAGTGCCCCCTCCCAGCCCCTGCTGCAGTGCTACATGCAGCACAAGGCAGGTACTCCAGCACCCAAGTGACCCCTGGCCACGGGCGCGATCTTGCTTTTGAAGTAATCTCACACAGCATCTGTGGAACCCTACATCAGGGATGGGAAAGTCCATTAACGCATGCCCAGGAGAGCCAGCATAGGAAAGCTGGATTTTCCTGCCCGTGGGCTCCGATGGATGTTGCACCTGGAGCAGCCCACCTGGGCCAGATGATTGCAGTTCAGCCAATGGGATTGACCTGGGGTCCTTCACCAGCCTCCCCGGGAACCCTTGAAAAGGCAGGAACCAGAAGGGAGAGGGGTGGTCTGGTCGTCTTCCTGGGAGGAGAGAGATCCTTGCATGACCTGAGGCAGTCTCTGCCAGGCCCCATGGTCAAAGGAATCCTATGGGTGCCTTGTAAAACCTGAAGCTTCTTTTAACTCTCATTAAATTCACTTGGATCACGAGCCTGGCTTCCGCATGAAATTTTTCTCGCGGGGAGCCAAGGACTGGGGTTGGAATTTAGGCCAGAGAGAGAGACCTTACAAGTCCATGACCCCGTGACCTTGAGGAAGAGTTGGAATTCCTCTGGCCTCAAGGACAGGTGATCAAGTATCATTACCTCCTTACCCACTGCTCTACTTATTCTCACTTTATTCACTAGCCCTTCTAACTTTTCCACCGCACTCAGTTTCAACGTGCTCAGGTTGGTGTTGGGCTTTTATTTACTCGCTTTCTTCTTTATCCCTCTTTTTTCCCCTTTTCCCCTCTTTTTCCTCTTCTCTCCCACTCTCTCCTCTCATATGCCACTAAAGGCTTCCAGGTCACTTCCCTCCGCTTAGGGCAAATCAACCCAAATAGCAGGAGGCACTCCAGCCTGTTCTGTGAGGGAGTGCTGTACACCACACAAGGCACCTGGGACAAACACCTACAGTGCGCTGCACCGTTGAAGAAACCTCCGTCATGCCTCTAAGGTGATCTCGTCAACTAGGGCAATTCTGCCCAGCACCACTGGGTCCCGGCATTAAAAGGGCACACTGACCTGCCATGTTGGAGCAGTGTCTAAACCCCTCTGGCCCCTCATCCAAGCAATCAGGGATCAGCTACTACTTTATACTTTATTTCCTCCTTCTCTCTCTCCTTGCTCTTTACCATCACAGCCAACCTTAGTGAACTCAGTTGGATTTATTTCCTTCTTTCTCTTTATTCTCTTTTTCTTTCTTTCCTCTTTCTGTCTTTGCTTTCTTCACCTCTCTCTTAGCTTGTACGATTCTCTCTGCTCCCTCTCATTGCTTGCACATACCACTGCTGGTTTCCAGAGCCCTACACTCTGCCTAGGGCAACCCTGTCCTCCTAGTGGGCAGCCTGACCCCTAAGACAGTACTGCACACAGGACGAGTCAGAGCTACACACAGCATAACACAGGGTCAGTTATTTCTTTAACCATTTAAAAAATACTCTCTCCTTCTCCTTCCTTTTCTCTCTTTTTCCTTTTATTGGACTCTTCTTACAGGTTTTCTGCTTTTCTCCGCTCCATCTAGCTCTTCTCTACTTCCTACCACAGCCTCCACAGATTTGGTTCTCCTTTTTAGTTGTTTTCTTTTCTTTTTTTTTTTTTTTACTGTTGTCACCTTTGTTTACTCTGTGCATTTTAGTTGTGTGTGGGTGAGTGGTTGTCAGTCTGGTTGGCATTATTGCCCCAGTCTGTGTCTTCCTCTTTCTCTCTTTTTCCTCTCCTTTCACTCTCTTTCCCATCACAAGACAATAGCTGTCTCCAGGCCACTCCCCTCTGCCTAGGGCAAACCTGAAGGCCCAACTGAGGGAGCTCCCACCCCTCACTTATTGGTGTGGCAAGCAGCTGGGGAATTCACGCTGGTCCTCTCCCACACACCAGGCCACAGGTTGTTCTCCCCTATAAAAAGTGGGGGCATCCCCAGCCTAAATCCTGAGGTCCTACAAGTGACTGGGGGAAACGCCTGACCACCACTTGTGAGGCTCCACGCTACTGTGGGAACATCCACCCAATCTCCAAGGCGATCTCTCTGTACATCCCCTTGTATAGCCAGATTTGTAAAGTAGAATTTGGATCATGATAGTGGGGGGAGGAAGCATTTAGGAACTAGAGGAAACATGTTTCATTGTTGCTACCCTGCACCCTGACTGGCTTATCTCCTCCCCACATCCCTTCAGGAAGGGGGTGTCCAGTTACCTACCAATGGGCTTTGAGTCTCCACTCTGCACTCACCCTCATTTACAATGACATGATTTTTGTGTTCTTTGATGCTTGATATCTGATCCCTTCAACAGTTCATGGTCACACAGGCTGGTGTGCTTCCTCCATGTGGGCTTTGTTGCTTCTGAGCTAGATGGCCGCTTCTTTATTTTCAAGCCTGTAAGATCCCAGATGCTATAACTTTTGATAGCCAGGCACCATCAGCTTTCTTCACCACATTTGCTAGTGCACACATTTTTCTTCAACCATCATGTTGGAAAGGTGTTCATCATGGAATGCCAATTTAATATAACGTCTTCTTGCATTGAGTAAGTATTTGGCAATGTCCATCTACTGCCTTAATACTAAGTCTATAAATATATGCACGTTGATCTATTTACGAACCCTCCTGTATAAATATATTTACATATGTACATGCCAGTATGTAGACCTCTAGAAATACCCTTTGTCACCTAGTTCTTTCCTCTATTTACTTTTACTTTCCTCTTGTCCGACTATCATGCTCAGCTTTCACTTGGGTTTGAGTAATTTCTCTTGGTTACATTGCCCTTGCTGAATACCTACCAGGTTTCTCACACCCTCCTTGCGACGGATTTTGGATTACTTGTTGCTCCCCTGTCGCTGGATTGGTCAGCATCACCTCCTTACCCCCTCCTCTCTCTCTCCCATGTCCCCGGGAACCATTGGTCCTGTTGTTTTCTCCTCCAGACTATTCTTCCAGCCTATCTTATCTAGATAGATCTGTTGAGATAATAATATGCACCAAAAATCAAACCATAGCAAGATAGGCGATGGGTGAGAACACTGTGATGACAAAAAAAACAACAACAGAAAACCAATGATCAATAAAAGAGTAAATTAATTAAAAGACAAAAAAATTTTTTAAGAAAGAAAAACCTGTAAATAGATCAAGGTCTGATTTTTTTTTTCTATAGGTGTGTCCTTCAGTCAGGTCTGATGGCGTATCATGCTCTGGCCCCAGAGTCTGTCCTTTGTACTCCCTCAGGGGCTACCCGCTCTGCTCTCATGGTTGCTCTG
This sequence comes from Tenrec ecaudatus, assembly GCF_050624435.1. Lineage (NCBI taxonomy): Eukaryota > Metazoa > Chordata > Mammalia > Afrosoricida > Tenrecidae > Tenrec > Tenrec ecaudatus. Next base: position 28,324 of record NW_027459553.1, on the reverse strand, counting down.
CTGCATGCTTTTAGTGATTTGCCTCCGTGTTGGAGGGCCAGTCGGGTCAGTCCCAACACAGAGTCTCCGGTATTGTCCCCATAGGGCTCTGGGCCAGCAAGGGATGGCATGTCTCATAGTGGGATCAGCCATATGGTCCACTCTGTACATTGGCTGTTCAGAGTGCCAAAATCATCCTCCAAGCCTGGTGGACCAGTGTGTGCTCCACTCTCTTCCTCCCCCTTCATTTGCCCCTGTGTGCTCTGATCAGACATGTCCATCTCCCCTAGCTACAGGTTCAGTGCCGTCTTCTAAAGTAAATTCTTCTGGGGGGAGGGGCAGTTGTCCACGTAGCTGGTATGGAGGCTGGACCATCCACTTTTCATTTAGGATCAAAAGCATCTAGCTTTTAGCATTAGGTGCTATTGAGTCAGTTCCAACTCAAGGCAGAATGAACCACTGCGCAGTCCTACACCATCTTCAAAACTGTTGTTATACTTGAACCTAACATTTCAGCCTTTTCCAGGGACTGGCATCTCCTGATAACATATCCAAAGCATGTGAAGTCTCCCCGTGCTTGCTTCTAAGGACCTTTCAGACTGTTCTTCTGACACAAATCTGTTCATTCTTCCAGCACTCACTGGTATTTTTAATATTCTTGGCTAGTGTCATCTTGATGGGTTGAAACACTATCTCGCTCTAGTGTTGATGTACATTTTTCTGATGCCTAATTATACTGAGTATCTTTTAAGGTAATCATTTAATTTTTATGGCATTTTGAAAAGATGTCAATGAGGTCTATTTAATTTGTGTTCAGATGGAAACACATAACTCAAACTAAATATGTGACAGTAGAATAAGAATCCATTTTATCCTAAATACTTGAGATATTTATACAGCCTACTCAAGTTTTTATCAACATAGATAAGGTGGCGGTGGTGGTGGTGGTGGTGGTGGTGGTGGTGGTGGTGGTGGTGGTGGTGGTGGTGGTTTTTAAGAGTTAATCTCTAAATAGGGGGCTGTAGTACTGAGCACTGAATCTCCTTTGCTTGATTAATTTTTATGTTAGGGAAGTAATACAAGGATTCCATCAAATGACCCATCAGTTTGAGGAAAAAGCATATCAGAATTGATGGTCAAAGCCTATATGGCTTTATGGTTTAGTCTCTAGGGGTATGTAATGCTCTTGTGAAAATAGTATTCCTCATGATAATAACGAGGAACTGGTGGGCCTCCAGGGCTGGGAGCTGAACTGAGGGGCAGTTCTACCCTGTCTAATAGGGTCACTATGAGTTGGCAAAGACTCGATGGCTGTCAGTTTGGTTTGTTTGACTTGAGTACTGGCATTCAGTGTGTTTATCGAAATCAATAAATTACAAGCATTTAGATGTCTATTTTTTACATACAAAATTTAAATCCCCCAAGCCTCTGAAAACTGCGAAGATTTCACAGCACTAGGTTGGTACTCTCCCATCCAAGAATCAGTGAAACTGGCAGGGTGTGAGGCATTCAGGCTCCCTCAGTTCCTCCTACTGCCTTCCCTGACCCTGGTCACTTGCTTCTATTACCTCTCTTGGACCTTACATGCATTTGAATTAGAACACCATAGAGTACAGTGCTCTACATGTGCAGCAGCTCTAACCATGTCACTCTCTGTCTCTATGAAGCCTCTTCCAACAAAATTCAAATGCGATTGTATGTGCACACATAAACACACGCATGCACCAGAGCACCCTTCTTAACAGAGAGTCAGGAGGGTCTCTTATTTGCTGTCCTCACTTTGGACACAAGTCCCTTGATGATGAGTAGGAGAAAAGGAACATCAGGTAGTGGGGGAAACCCTAAGGAGGAACAGAGGAGAGCTTTAACTAAGAATAATGCTACTAGGGGAATGATGGCATGTGAGGAAAATTAGATACTTCCAGACTGTCAGATTTTTCCATACAGCAAAATTAACTTTTCTAGTTTTGTCTAAAACTGGCCCCAGGAAATTTCAAATAGCACATCTCAGATTATCTAACCTACAAAGGAGTAGCCGGCCTTCCACCCACCCCCACCCCACCCCCGCCAAAAAACCAAGCGGTACAAAGCTCCACTGGGTACACATTTCAAAATATACATTCTCCTGTTTGGGCAGGCATCTGGCAACTTGCTCCGAGCTAGTGCACCCACACTTTTTTCCCAAGGTCATTGCTGGTGACAAGACCTTGTGCTCTTCTCACAAGCCAGAATGCAAACATAAATCAAGTCAGTGTAAGACGCCATCATCACCTCACTCAAATACACCTCGTCAAGTGAACTCAAACTTCAAGAAGATGCTCATTTGTTTGGTTTTGTTGATGTGAGGGTGATAGTGCATTTGGAGTTTAGTCATTGCACTAGGTCAGACTGTTAATCAAGCTTCCTATATAGAGGTTCTGAAGATATTGTGTAAGAAGGTCTGAGTTGTCTGGCTAGACCAGAGCTTGCACACTGCTATTGACTAGAAGTTCCGACACACAGAATCCAGGACAGATAAACCCCTCAGGACCAATACTGAGAGTAGCAACACCACGAGGGAAGGTAGGGGGGAGAAGCAGAAGAAAGGGGAAACCAATCTCAATGATGGACATACAGCCCCACTCCACCACCCAGGGGAACAAACAGCAGAAGTTTGGGTGAAGGGATACAGCAGAGGCGTAAAATATAAAACTAAAAAGTATGTATAAAGTATCAGTGGTTCACGTGGGTGGGAGGAGGGGAAAAAAGGAGCTCAAGGAGAAAGAACATGTTTGGAAATGATGATAGCAATGTATGTACAAATGTGCTTCATACAAATTGGTGTATGAATTGTTACAAGAGCTGTAAGATCCCCCAATAAAATGATTTATTTAAAATAAAAAGGACTGATTAGTGGTAGACAGGGGACTGGTTTTGCCACCATGACAGTGCACCTGCTCACACAAAAAAAACAGCATGCCTCTATCGCCCGATCTGATCCCAGCACACCGAGGCAAAATACTAAGGGTGTACAACAGAACAGGAAGGGGAACAGAGCAACGAAGTCCCCAGGGAATACCAAAAATAGACTTTGGGGCCAGGGCTAGCTGACCCATCATACTCTATGAGAAAACACTCCTAAAGGCCAACAAACAGTCCTTGAACTAACTAAAAGCTTTTCTTTCTTGTGTTTTGTTTTGCTTTTTGTCATTGGCTTGTTGGTGGTGGTGTTGTTCTTTTGTTTCATTTTGTTGCTTGGGTTTGCTCTGTCTCGTTTTTGTGCATGCTATGATTTCCACAGGTCTGTCTAAATGAGATAGGCTGGATGAACAATCTGGAGGAGAAAACAATGGGACTGACAGCTGGGGGAGGGAGATGGGAAAGTGGGGTGTAGGGAAAAAGGAAGTGCTGTTAACAAACCCAGGGACAAGGGAACACCAAGTGATCCAAATAGATGGTGAGGAGGGTGTAGGAGGCTTGGTAGAGTGTAACCAAGAGTAATGTAACCTAGAGGAATTACTGAAACACAAATGAAGGCTGAACATGAGAGTGGGACAATCGGAAAGTAAAAGGAAATCAAGGAAAGAGGTAGGAAGCAAAGGGCATTTATAGAGGTCTAAATAAAGGCATGTGCATATGTAAATATATTTATGTATAACGATGGGGAAATAGATCTATATGCATATATTTATAGGTTTAGTATTAAGGTAACAGATGTACATTGGGCCTCCATTCAAGTACTCCCTCAATGCAAAAATACTTTGTTGTATTAAAGTGGCATTGCGTGATGCTCACCTCCCCAACACAATTGCTGGAGGCAAATGGGTGCATAAGCAAATGTGGTGACTGAAGTTGATGGTGGTCGGCTATCAAAAGTTATACATTCTGGGGTCTTAAAAGCTTGAAGTTAAACAAGTGGTCATGTAGCTGAGAAGCAACAAAGCCCACATGAAAGAAGCACACCAGCATGTGTGATCACGAGGTGTCGGAAGAATCAGGTATCAGACATCATCGGAACAAAAAAATCATATCTTTGTGAATACGGGGGAGTGTGGAGTGAAAACCCAAAGCTCATTTGTAGATAATTGGACATCCCCTTACAGAAGGGTAGCAGGGAGGAGAGGAGCCAGTCAGGGTGCACTGTAGCAACAATGAAACATACAACTTTCCTCTAGCTCCTAAATGCTTCTTCCCCCACAACTAAAATGATCCCCATTCTACCTTACAAATCTAGCTAGACCTGAGGATGTACACTGGTACAGATAGGAACTGGAAACACAGGGAATCCAGGGCGGATGATCCCTTCAGGACCAGTGGTAAGAGTGGCGATACGAGGAGGGTAGAGGGAGGGAGGAATGGAAAGGGGAAACCGATTACAAGGATCTACATATAACCATCTCCCTGGGGGACAGACAACAGAAAAGTGGCTGAAGGGAGATATTGTATAGTGTAAGATAAGACAAAATAATAATTTAGAAATTATTCAGGGTTCATGAGGGATGGGGAATAATTATCAGCTGATGCCAGCGGATTAAGTGGGGAGCAAATGTTTTCAGAATGATGAGGGCAATGAATGTACAAATATGATGTATGTATCAATTGTGATAAGAGTTGTATGAGGCCCCAAAAATTGATTATAAAAAAAGAGAAAAGAAATAACAGTATGAAACATCCCCCCAAAAAGCATGCCTCTCTTGTCCCTCATATCCTAATCACCTGAACTCACTCCATGTGACTTCTTTCTGTTTCCATGAATGAAGGACAGTGGTTTGACAACACAGAAGAGGGGGGGAAAAACAAGGGTGTCACCCAAACTGCTGAGTTTGAAAAATGTTTCCAAGAATGTAATCACAGATTAGACAAATGTGTGAAGTGTAATGGAGAGTACTATGAAGGGGATAAAAAATTTAAATGCATAGTTTTGAAAAAATTGTAGTTTTTGTCGGGTTCCCCCTAGTAGCTTCCAATTTCATAGCAACTCAAGCCATCACCATACATCAAACTGACAGAGAAGGGGTGGGTTTTGTGTGTAGGTGGTGTTGGTTATTGCACAGGGGCAAGGGACTTCTGGTGGCATAGTACCTTATGCCTTGGGTGTCAACTGTAATGTCAGCAGTGGGGAACCACCAGTCAGTCCTCAGAAGAAAAGGATGAGGCGTTCTACTCCCATAGAGTTAGCCTTTGGGAAACCCACAGAGATAGTTCTGCTCTGATCTCATAGAGTCGCTATGGCTCAGCATCGACTCCATCGAAGTGAGCTGACAAACTAAAGGCAGGAGATGTGAAAGAGGATGCGGAGACGTTGTCTCAGGTACTTTGGACATATTACTATGGTGGAACCAGTCCTGCAAGAAGGGCATCATTTTTGGCAGAGGGTTAGCAAACAAGAGGAAGACCCTTACTTAGGTGGATTGACACCGTGGCTGCGAGAATCGGCTCAAATACAGTAACAAGTGCGAGGATGGCGCAGGACTGGGCTTTGTTTCTCTCTCTAGTGCACAGGCCCCTATGAATCCGAACTGACTCCAGGGCTCTACAATATCAACTACTACAACCCTGAAGTTCAAACCTACCCAGTGGCTTCCCAAAAGGGAGGTGTGGCCATGTGCCTCTGTAAAGATGACAGCTAGGGAGCCCCTGCGGGGCAGTTCTACTCTGTGGCACAGGGGCAGCCAGGAGTCGGAATGTGCTTCACAGCAAAGGGTGTGCTTTGTCTCAGTTTGTGCCTGCTGCTGTTTATGCTATGCACTGAGTTTAACATGTGACACTCAGGAGCGAATGAATGGAAACACACCCATGATGCTTCCATGATGCCAGATGCAAGCTGACACTGTTTCTGAGTTCTGGGCATATTATTTTTTCAGAGATAATTTCCTGTAGCGGTGACACACCGAGTCCTATTTCATGTAAAAGCATCAGCAGCAGAGGAAAGCACTGCACAGAGAGAAGACTATGACACGTAACAGGCTTTCCATAGAGGAACAAAAGGGTGGATGTCTTGGGCTGCACTCTTTTCTTGTATACAGACAGTAAACAAGCTGAACACATCTCACCTAAGCATAACATTACAACTACTTGAAGCCCAGCTCAGGCATCTGGACAAGAGGCAGCAAGGAAGGATGGGAGAGAGTTAATGGGCTGGGCGTCCCCAAAGGTGCAGAGTGGGAATCAAGGGAGGATCCAGGACGAGCCAAGGCTTCTGGCAGAAGTCTGAGAGGAGAGCAGCAGAAAGGAGCTGCTCTCTGGGTCCTCACAGATGTAGCCAGTGAGAGAGCAGCAGTGCTGCCCCCTGGCGGTGCGCCGAAGGCAGGGCCGCTTCCCCCAGGGCTGGAGAGCTCTGGGGAAAGACAAATCCTGTCACTTTGGATGCCAAGTAAGGGGGCATTGTGTGCCGGTGGTGTACCTATGTTGGCCAAAGCGCTGCCCACTGTGCATTTGCTTCCCACAAGCACAGTTATCCTTCCTCGTGCATCCAGGAAAGACAGTTCTAGAAAAACACAAGCAGTAAAATAAAACACTGCCAGGTCTCGAACCATCCTCACCATTGTTACTATGCCCACTGATGTAGCCACTGGTTCAAGCTGTTTTATTGCCCGTCCTCCACTTTTTGCCAAGCATCATGTCCTTCATGGACTTGATGTCCCTTCAGGGACTGGTCTCTCCTGACAGCACGTCCAAAGATGTCAAATGAAGTCCAGCCATCCTTTGTCCCCATGTTCTCTTGGCAGTCCTTGTACTTTTATTGCTCAGTGTCTGATTATTTGGGACCAGGCCTTATTGCTGCCCCTTCCTCACCTTGGCCCCCAATCCCGACCCCAAGCCCTGCACATCCACTGTGTGAAACCTCCTGTTCCTGTAACCATCCCTGTGCTTTTGTGTGGGGGGTCTAGCTGGGTTCCCCTGGCAATTCGCCAGCTGCCCTTGGGAAAGTTCATGGAGTCGGCTAATTAGTAGATAAGCCAAACGTCCAGCTGAGATTGGTTTACTCCCTAGCACCCTTGGGCAGGAGCACAGCCCCACTCCCGGTCCCAGGTAGCCAACGACCACACCTAGGTTCTCCGGACTTGGCAGCTGTAACATGTGGCCTAGGCTTCCCCTTCATTTCCTGCTCCTTTCTGGCTTGCTGTCTGACTTTTCTTTGCGGAATTAAAGCTGCAAATTGACAGGATCCCATAAACACTCTAAAGCCACAAAAAAACACCAAATGCCCACCCAAACATGTGAAACTTCCAAAAATCATCCTTAGAAGATTCCCAAACCCTAAACATTCCTAAACCCCATATATGCCCTGAAAACACCATGAAAGCCCTAAGAAAACCTAAAATGCTGGGGGAAAAAAACACATATAATATGAAAAATACCCTAAAATCCCTAAGGAACTCTGTAACATCACTAAAAACACCATATTGTGCTGAAAAATACCTATACACTCTAAAAAACCACCCCTAAATCCCTTAAACACTCCCTAAAATCTTATAAAACACCCTAAAAACCCCAAACCACCCGAATGCCCCAAACACACCTTGAACGTCCACAAACAACCTAAAAGCCCTAAAAAATCACATGCCACCAAAAAGCCCTAAATGACCGCAAAATGCCAACTCATAGCCACCCTATAGAGGGCTTCTGGAGCTGTCAGTCTTTTATGGGAACAGCTTTATCGTTCTCCCAAGGAGAAGTTGGTAGGTTTGAAACCCTGACCTCATATTTAGCAGTCTAATAATTGCTGGACAGTGCCACCAAGGCTCTACTGGTGTAGTGGGTTACACATTGGGCTGCTAACCTCAAGGGAAACGGTTCAAAACCACCACCCACTCCTTGGGAGAAAGAAGAAGCTTTCTTTCTATTCCCCTAGATTTCTCATTGAAGGTGTAAAGTAACCTGTTAAATGCTCGCAGTGGCAGCAGCAATGTCTCATAACCATGGGGAAATGTGGTTCAGAAACTTCAGAAGCAAGCATCCACCAGTAGGTGACTGACCAGCAGTATTGACTTGGGCAAAGAGAAGGTGACATGGAAGGGTAAGGAGAAGAATGCGTGCAGAGGGCAGGTTGGCAGCTGAGCCTAAGTCCAGTAGAAACAACAGCAGAATGGCCTGTTCCTGGAAGGGCCACAGGAGATGGTGCGACTTCATGTAGCCCCCACTTACATGTGTAACAGCAGCAATTGCCTGAACACGTGGTCTCCCCAGGGAGGAGCCTTTGTGTGGTGTTAAGATGCTGTTACTGTCTGTTGTACTGTGGTGGCCTGCATTTGGCTGTAATGGTGGAAATTTTGCAGCCAGTAGTTCAAATGCCTGCTGGGTCACTCACTGCAGGTAGACTTCAGCAGTTTCCAGACAGAGACGAGGGAGGAGGACCTGGTCTTCCACTTCTGAAAGAACTGGCCAGTGTGAACCTTGTGAATGGCAGAACACTATACCTGAACATGAGTACCGCAGGCTATAAGGCATGATGGATTGACACAGTGGCTGCAGCAATGTGCTCAAACATAGGATAGTGCTGGCCTGGAAAATAGTTCATCGTCCATTAAAAAAAATCATTATATAGGGGCTCATACAACTTTTGTTGTTGTTTTTCCCTAAGGGAGAGCAGTGTATTGGTACACTGAGAGGTATATAGATCAATGGATTCGAACAGAAAAGCTACACATATATTCACCAGTCAACAGGAAACTAGCCTTCGAGAAAGGACACAGAAATATCCAAAGGGACAAATTCTGCTTGCTCAACAAATGGTGTTGGACAAACTGAGATACCGTATGTAGGAAAATGAAGCAAGCCCCAAACCTTCCCCCATGCACAGAAATTAACTGAAGAGGGGTTAAAACCTGAAAGTAAACCTCCGGGCTATCATAATCATTTTTTCGATGACCTCATCGGTCAGAAATCATTGTAGGAACGCCAAAGCGTTCTTGTGTTCAACGTCTACATACATAGCAGGTGCTCCAGTAAAGGGGAATCTTGGTGGAGCTGGCTCATCCATTCCTGAAGAGAGTAGAGCACCACGTTGGCCCATCACAGAGCTCAGGTGTAGAATCTTCCTCACTGTCATCCTTTATCTCAGCAGTGTCAGTGTTGGATTATGAATTTCCCAAAGAACCAGTATCGCTCAATTCTGTGCACAATGCTGACTCACTCTCGCTGTTATTTCACTGGTCTAAAAACCCATTTAGGTTAAAATGACACTTTTTTGATGCCATGACCTAAAATTTTTAGTGAGAAAATGTTCCCAATGACATTACATGGGTCTTCGTCTAATCCTGATGCCATGTTCTTTTTCACAGAGACCAGCTTCTTGTATAAATTGCTCAGCATACAGATGGAATAAGAACAGTGAAAGGATACAACCCTGATGCACACCTTTTCTGATTTTAAACCATGCAGTATCACCTTGTCCTGTTCACAGTCTCACCTGGTTCTATCTCTTGGCCTTTGCATAAGCTCCATATGAGTACAATGAAGTGTTGTGCAATGCCCATTCTTTTCCATGGTATCCCCAAGATTCACCTCCTTCCACTCGTGGTTTCCAGAACGTGGGGTTGGGACAAAGCCTGGATAGTCTCATGGCAAGACCAGATCAGGAATGGAGCTGAGCCGGGAGCAGCTTTATTTGCTTGCTCCAGGGAAAGTCTGCCAATGTGACTAAGCCTCAGGGGCTTTCTACAAATGATAAAGGTGAATCCCTCTCTCGTTACCCACTGATCATCTCTGAGCCTCTTGCTCTCATATCCCTTGCACAGACCTCTACCATTAGATGGACAATTCGGTAATGTTTGAACACTTTTCTGATGCTGAGCCTGGGGAGCAACTAATAGCTGAGTAAATATTGATTGAAAGATGGTGAGTGGAAGAGAATAGCTTTGCCAGGTCCAGGTTGTGATGGAGATGAGAGTGTTACCAAATCCTGCTGTCCCCATGGTGGGTTTGCTGTATTGTGCCCAGTCCTGAAAGTCTGAGCCAGGGGTTTTAACGTGGCCCCTTTCAAAACATATAGGTGGAATTCTTGGACCATGAGCTGTCCATAAAGCTTTACCAAGGAGATGTCCGCCCTGGAGCGAAACAACCCAAGAACCTAGATCTTCGTGAAGGTGTTGGTAAGGGATGCAGCGGAAATCATAAACTTGACTGAAAGCAAAAGAAACTTTGCCTTCATGTGCCTGCAGCTGGACGAAGTGGTGCTGGAGCACACCCTCCTTTGTGATTCTTCTTGTTCTTTTTATGAGCTGCTCCCTGGCCTGTGTAGTCCCGTAAATCTGGAAACTCTTTGCTGGTGGGGGCAATTGTTATATCCTCCCCCCAGATCCAGATGTCTTGTCCATGGTCAGTGTGCAATCCTTGTTTGCCAGAGGAGTGGGGCATCTAAAGGCAGGCAGGGGTCACATACTTTTTTTCTACACTTTCTAGAAAGACCAGAGCTAAACATCTTGCAGCCCTTTTCATGTCCTCATTCTTTTCTGTATTTATTTTCCAGGAAAGAGGAGAAGAAACGCGACAGCATCTACTGACAGCAAGTCAAATGCCATCGTGTGTGTTCAGAGGGCAGGCTGGTTCTCATTTGCCTAACTCATCAGTCCCATCGTGCCATGTCCATGTTAGATTGTTTAGGGAAACAGATGACATATGTTATGATGCTAAATAAGCTGAAACAGTGCCAGGATGGAGGCAGAAGGGTTTTATTTGTTTGTTTTTAAATGAAGCATGGCTTTCTAGTGACTTATTGTGGTGGGGAAGGGGGGCACCGAGAGCAACAAGACATGGCTGTGACAGTGGTCTGGGAATTGAGACAAATCATTGCTTCTGCAGCAGAGATGAGCTGCCTCTGACCTGTCAGTTACTTGAAGGGAGACTCTGCATTTGGTCAGACAAGTCTCAGTTGGAGATGGTACCAGCTTTCCTCCTGAGCCTCTGTGGTTCCCTTTGAACTACACAGGCCCGAATCGCTTTTAGCTGAGCAACAGCAAATGGCAACACAGACTTGCCATATTGCTCTTTTGCGTACACTCTTTAAAAATCATACTAAATATACATGCATCAAAACATTCGTCACTTCCACGCTCTACAAGATTATAATTAAGTGGCATTCTGCATGTTGTTCATATATCATCCTTACCCATTCCAAAATTATGTCATCACCCTTATGGAAGCTCAGTATCGTCTCAGGGATGGCACTTCCCCTCCAGGCCCTACTGGGTTAGGCTGGGTTGACTAGAGAAATAAATCCAAGGACACTCATATAGGTATAAGAAAGACTCCACCTCACTTATTTGTCCAATTGACATGGCATTATGTAACAACCATACTTACCTTCCTACCTATCCCTGGAAACAATTGGGAGATGTTTGTCTCTATTCATTTTCCTAGCCTAGATATTTTTTGTAAGTGGAATTAAGCAAAATGTGTCCTTTTTGAAGCTGATTTATTTCACTCAGCATAATGCTTATGAGGTTCATTCCTCTTGTAGCCTGTGTCAAGAGTTCATTTCTCTTTATGGCTGAGTAGTAGTCCATTGTATATACCGTAGGCAACATGTTTGACTTATCCATTCACCTATTGATGGGTATTTAGACCGTTGACACGTTTGCGAGATTGGGAATAATGTTGCAAGGGCCATCTGTGTATTTGTATCTATTTATGCGCTTGCTTTTAATTGCTTATATTCTTCATTTCCTTTTCTTTCCTTGTTAGACTCAGTATGATCCCCTTCTGCCCATCCTCTAGCCTCACAACCTCTGTGTCTGATGTGCCAGGATCTCACCAGAAGCCTTAACACCAAGATTCTGAGCCCTGACTGACCATTCTGACCATCCAGGGAATTGAATATTCCGGAGCACACAGAAGATGAAGTTATCAAAACTCCTTAGGCATAACCGAACAACTGGAGGGAGTGCTTTATTGGGCTGGGGGGCTGGGGATTATAGTTGTGAAGGACACCAAGAACAATTGTCATTACCTAGACTGTAAAGACTATGTTCGACATCCATGCTGGTGAGTAGCAGCTGGATTTCAGAAGCTCACAAGTGGCCATCTAGGTGGCAAGTATTGTCACCCTCACTCTGGAGGAAAGAGTGGTGAGTGGACCACATGAACATTAGACTTCATGACTCTGAGCACAGAATAACTAGATGATCTCCAACTATCAATTCCAACTTCTTTGAAAGGGATCACATCCAAAGGTCCTAGATAGTGAAGCAAAATTCACAGTCATAAAAGAGACCAGGCTTATTGGCTGGATAGGGACTAACAGAACCTCTGAAACGATGGTCCTTATTCACTAAGTTTGAAAATGAACTCCTACCTGTGGTTCAGTATTCAGCCAAATAATAGATTGGTCTATAATGGGAGCAATTACACAAGTGAGGCACGCAAACCTGAAAACAGCAAACCATTTGATCTCAAAAGGGCAGTATTAATCCAAGGCCCAAGTTCAGAAGGGTAGGAAGAGAGGAGGAAGGGAAACAGAAGACATAAGTAGGGAGTGGAACAAGTCATATTATATTGTGGAGATTGCAATAAGTGGCATAAAACACAATGGGTATGAATTGTTGAATAAAAAACTGATGATCTTGGTAAACCTTCACCTAATTCACAATAAAAACTTATGAGAGAGAAAAAAATCCAAGCACCTAGGCTGCATTCCAGGCCAATAAAATCGGACTCAGTGGAGATGGGACAAAGATGTCTTTTGGACAGCTCTCTGGCGATCCCAATGAGCACACAGGCTGATACCCACCATCTGGAAACTATGGGGTAGCTGCTTCTCCGGTAATGCCTCGGGGGAGCGCTTGGGTCCCTCAAAGAATGCGGGATGATGAAGGGGCAAAGGTCATCAAACCTCACCCACAGCTTTACACTGGGGGGCTGCTCTCTGAGGAATGTGGGAAGGGTCCACTTGCATGCTGTCTCTGTGCAGCAGATCCAACAGACTCAACACCTTTCCAAAGCTGGCAAGAAAGTCCGAGAGACTAGATGTGGGCACCACGCTGTGAGTTTCCCAGAAGGCACGAGACAGATCGAGAGCAGTCACAGGAACACAGACTCCTCCGGAAATGCCGCCATGCGCAGAACATGCATCTCTAATTTCATTTCACACTGACTCAAGCATTCAGTCCTTTTTACGAAAACCCAGCTTCTCATTACAGTAACCGGTTTAAAATGACAATCTTCTGTTGAGCAAGTCTAAGAAATGACCTTCCTTTATTTTACATGGTATAAAAATTCAGTTTCCTAGGCCGATGGGCTCTAGGGACAGGTGTTTTTATGTACTAGACATGGCTTTCAAAGTTCTTCAATTGCCTAAATTAATAACGACTTTTTTCCTTTGGCTTTTCTAAGGGACACATTAATTTCAATCTTTTTCTAAGGAAGTGAATCTCTAGCTATCTCATTTGGATAACTTTCTGCCTTCAGAGTAGAATTTGAAATAATCTGCAAGGTTACCCCTTCCCCACCCTGCCCCAGCAGCCCAGCCTCTTTCTTCCTTCCAGCCTCCAGCCACCGGGGTTTGGTTGGGAAAGGAGATGCAGAAGGGAGTCTCTGGATTTTTCTATCAAAAGGTTGGCCACAACCCCCAGTAGACCAAATGTAATTCATTATGGTGGGTTTTGGTTTTACTACATTAAGAGTTATCCTTAGGGAAATTACAAACAAACAGAAATAGGAAGACTTTATATTTTATTAACGGATGTACTGCTCAGTCTCATTATATTTTAAAAGACAAAGTATAAAAAAAAAATCTGGCTCCATTTAAAATGTCCTGACTAGCAGAACTTAAAATACACAAATCTTAACATGAAAGTCTAGATGAATAAATAAAATAAACAACGAAACAGCTTTCTCAGGAAAAGCCATAATAAAGAGCTCGACTATTTTTTGAGCTGTTTAAGATGCTCGTGTTAAAGGGAAAAGAGTATCATTGTTGACTTTGAAATGTAGAACCATTTGCTTAATTCAGTGATGCTAAAATGGGCAGTTTGGCTGAAGAAAGAAATTGGCTTGTAGCATTTGATGAGCAATTTCTTCTTTTGAATATAGAAATGACCAGGGATGCGGACACGCTTTTTATTCTTTTGAGGACCCTCTAACCAAGAAATCTTTTAAATGATCATTACACAGTGAATGCCTGGAGGCTCTGGAAACTATTTATTTTGACATTATTATAAGCTCAAAATGATTCACCAATGCAAAAGAAGAAGAGAAAAAGCAATTACATACTAAGCTGTAAACACTGGAAGCTTTTCTGTGCTGAAAATAATTGGACAGAGTTTTTTCTTTTTTTAAGTAATAGTGTCCAAAGAGATTCAATGATCTTATTGCTTATGGATTTGGAGCTTAACTATATTCCTTATTTTAAATTTGATATTAGAATAGCAAGATTATAGACCTTGATACAGTGTGACTTGGAGAAGTATCGTTTCATTAAATTATCAAGTTAAGGCTCAAGGAGCCTGATGGAATGTGTGTGACCATGAGGCCAGCCAGTTGGAATCCGCTATGGCTCACAGAGAAAGATGCGGTTCTCAGCTCCTGTAAAGATTTAGAACTTCGGGAACCCACAAGCATAGTTCTACGTTGTCCTTTCAGGGGTCCTCAAACTTTTTAAACAGGAGGCCAGTTCATTGTCCCTCAAACCCGCTGGAGGGCTGGACTATAGTTTAAAAATAAAACTATGCACAAATGCCTATGCGCACTGCACATACCTAATTTGAAGTAAAAAAAAAAAAGGGGGGCAAAAACACCCGGCATGCTGAATAAATGTCCTCTGAGGGCCATGTGGTCCGCAGGCCATAGTTTGAGGACCCCCTAGATTGATATAAGTCAGAATCGACTTGATAGTGTTAGGTTTCTGGGGTGGTTGACCTCAGTTCTTGCTTAGCAACGCTGAAAGAATTCATATGGCAGAAGCACTTTTGTAAATCCAAGTGAATGTTATGAAAGAAAGTTTCAGGTATCGCAGTCCCCAAAAGTCCCCACTATCTCCGGAAAGCACGCCGGGCTGCATGGCAGGGGTGGGGAAAGTTTGCAGCTGAATATGGCGGTTTCATGGGAGGAATACCTGAGCAGGAGTGCAGAACCAGCTGAGGAGCCACGGCAGGAACCCCCAAGGGCCTCACCCTCCACTTGCAGAGCACGTGAACAAGGGAGGGCGACAAGGAGCCCAGGCCTACTTCTATCACCTCCCAACACCACTGGAGGGCATTGGTCGATCGTACTGGTTGATTTTGGTGCACTTTTGTGAAGTCCTATTCTGTATGACCAGGTGGACCTTCCACCTGGGTCTACATGACTTGGGTCAGAGCATGCTCAGTTCTGAATTTTGCCATAGGTATCTAATGAGTGTGCCTGATTTATTTCCAACCCCTTTGTTGTGGCCCGGACAGCTCATTTTCGTTTAGTGCTGGCATTTGGGAAGACAAGCCCTAATCTAGCAACCTGTCAATAGCAGTAAGTGAATGGAATTAAAACTCAACTCATAGCCATAAATTCAATTCGGACTCATAGCGACCCGAGAGGACAGGGCAGAATTGCCCCCTGAGGATTTCTGGGGCTGGAATTCTTTACAGGAATAGAAGTCTCTTTTTTCTCCCTCCCAGTGGCTCCAAAGGACTGACCTTGCAAGGAGATGTCCAGCGGGTGCCTGCAGGCTCCTTCATTGAAAATCTCTGCTAGTTTATGAAGCGGGAGGGAAATTTTGAGGAGGCCGTCTGCGGCAGAGTTAACTCCCCATTAAAGCCAATGAGCTTTTCCACATCTCTCAAAAAACAAACAAAAAAACCTAAAGTGACTACTTCAGATTAATATGCTGTAGGTAGAACCACCTCCCACTCAGCAAACCAAACCAATCAACCAACCAACCAAACAAACAAAAACACCCCAAATCCTGTTGCCTTCAAGTCAGTTCTGACTCATGCTCACCCCTTGTGGTACAGAGTACAATTGTTGCATGAGGTTGTCTAGGCTGTACCCTTTATGAAAGCAGATGACCCCTTCCTTTTGTGGTACAGCTAGGTGGGTTTGAACTGATAACCTTTATATAAGCAGCCCTATCCAGCGATCTATGTCAACTAAAGTGTCAAAGCATGTAAAGACTGATCCACAACCCCCACTTCTCTCTTCCTCTTCTGTGATGACCTGGAATCCACCTTTTGATCTGGTGGCACCATATTTGTGAAGCAGCCCGAATCACTGACGGACGGTGTGCAGGACAAACACCCTGTAGAATTGCCCTTCTAGCGTCAGAATTTGCATGAACAAGAAATAAACTTCTAGATTTTAAGCCACTGAGGTTTCAGGGGTAGCTTCTTTCTGCAGAACAGACTAGGCTATCCTGCCTGATCATCTCTTCACAGGGTTTTTGTGGAGAGCTACCGGAGCAGCTCGATCCAGGGGAGCTGCCAAAGCAGATACCTACACTTTATCTGGGATTGTAGGTTGTAGTACCAAAGTTTTTATTTGCCCGGGAGGCACTGAGTAAATTGTTTTTCTTCTGAAAACAGGACAATATGTAAGTAAGTTTGGAGACATATGTAGCTGGAGCTGAAAGTCCTCTTACCTTGCAGTTTTCTTTGGTAGAGATAGACTTGTTCTTAATGAAACCCATGACAGTCAGTGTCACAAATGACTTCTGAGGAGAGGCCAAACAGCTAAGTCAAGGCCAGCCTACCGTTCTCTTAAATGCTGTCTCATGCTCTCATCTGCTCTGACGTGTTTGCTCAGGGGCATGTGGCAGCCACTGGGCGGGCCTTACCATTGGCACTGAAAATCATTGTAGGGGATATTAGAGGATTTACATCAAGAAGACCTGACTTCCTGGCCATTGCTCGGGGGCCACAGTTCCCAAGACAATCAGTGTCAAGGGCAAAACAAAATAAAACATGACGAGGCCTCTGGGGCTGGGTTGAGCTGGATATGTAACCAAAGCCCCCTTCTACCAGGATCTTCCCAAGAGGAGATTGCTCTTTTCCATAGCTAAACAATTTTGTTTAACACACGTTCTGCTGGGGAACCTTCTGGGAAGCAGAAGAAAATAAATCTGCCTTCCTTTGAATTAAGCTGGGTTGGGTCCAAGCCCTGTGTAGTGTGTATTCTTATCATAACATCTAAAGGAGTCTCATTTCACCATTCTTAGCTATTAAAAAAAAAGTTCCAGGCACAATAATTCAATTTAAAATTACACACCAGGAGTAGTTCATATTTAATACACTTTATACAGGTATTACAGGTACAAGGGACGTACTTGTTAACTGCCAGGTTGCTGGCTTGAACCAACCAGCTACTCCACAGGAGGTACTGTGTTTCTGTGAAGATTTTCAGCTTGGAAGCCCACTGGGAGAGCTCTCCTCTGGCTTGAGTCTGAAGGTGCTTGACAGCAGTAGCCTTTTGTTTTTATAGAGGTATAAAGCTTTCTTTCTTTCTTTTTTTTTTCTCGGTATAAAGCTTTTTAGAACAACAAAAACAATTCCTTTTGGAAGTAAGCCAGAGATAAAACCACAAGTTACATGCTTTACTTTTTTTCTGTCCTGCTGCTGGCAGCCACCCTTTCATCGATTGTGCACACCAGCATGGTGGTGAAGTGGTGAACTCTGCGCTCTCACTCCCCTGGCTACACACTCGGTCTCCTCACTCATCGTGTGGCTTCACCCAACGCACGGAGCCTCCTGCAGGCTCCTCACCCTGTGTGTGTAAAAGTGCGAAGGAGACAGACTTCCTCAGAGCTGTGCTTTAGAGAGAATCCTCCTCACATACTCAGCACCGCCTTGAATAGGGCAGCACTGCATACATGACATCTACTTGATGATTGTTGATGGTGTGGTGGTGTGTTTGTACGGATAAAAAAAGAGCCCTGAATGGTTATGTAACAAGTAAGGGAATAAATAGATCTTCCTTCATCCACCTTCATCTTTCATTGTTCTATCACTCTCTGATTGCAATATTAGAGGCTAAAATGGGCAGAATTCCCACCTCTGAACAAAGTTTGTGCACATGGGTGTGCATGCTTGTGTGTCCATGTGAGTGTGCCTGTACAATGTGTGTGCACGTGTGTGTGCACATGTGCACTGGAGCCTGGCAGCAGCAGGGGAGGCGCCTGTCTCTGTTCAGCAGTATCTGACGGCTGCTGCAGGTGTAATGAGAAGTGATTGGTGATCTGTTCAGGGAGCTCCTGGGGTGGACTCAGGGAAGGAGCAGCAAAGAAGACATACTCATCTCCCCCATATGTAGATGAGGTGATGGAGGTGGGCGGTAGAGGAGCAGCTCCTTAGTAATGAGATCACAGGGGAAAGGCCTTGGATGAGGTGCCAGACATCCCTGCTTTCCCAGAGAGGGTGGGGACTGGGAACGAGGCTGCATCCTGCCTAATCAGTTACAGTTGCTCTGTCGCTCTGGGGAGGGAGGCAGATGAGGCAGGGAGCTTCCGGAATCTCTCATCTCCAGTCCTTCTAGGTGGATGTGGGAGCGTGTGAGGACGGCCACACTGGAGGGTCAGGGTTGATCGCCTTGCAGTGTGGAGCCCGGCCTGGACCTGCGTTGTGCAGGGTGACCAAGGAGCTCTGAGGGCAGGGTTCTGGGTGGGGGCTTTGTCTACTAAGACCCACAGCCGCGCCCTGTGTCGCAATGTTGGCATGCAATGTGCAAAGACTTGAGACAATGTGAAATGGACCATCCACTTCACTTGGAAAGACAGGAGGGCTGAAAATCAGATTGGGAGATCTGATCTCGTTTGCTGCACAGTTGTGAGAGGAGATATTCCTGGCTTCTCTCATGTTGGGAACCGGGCATAATCAGCCTGACAAAACCAAGGCCATATTGCCTGCCCAGCAGGGCTAAAGCCACGTCACCTCAACCTTATCTTACCCTGACACACACCAGATGGCCCACCCTTGTCTGCTCCAGCACCGGACATTCCAACTGCAGACTTGCGGCCACCTGCCCTGTGTGCTCTACACTCCCGCCCTTCCTTTTTTTTATGTCTCCTTTGAACTCCCTTGTTTGCCTCACCCTTTATAGAGAGGCTTGTGTAGCAATAAACTAAGACCTTGACAAGAATCTGCTTGGTCTCGCTCCTCTCTCTCGCCCGTTTCTCTTTCAGGCTGGGTCCTCCTTGGAACCCCTCGAATAACTGAGTCCCGCGGGTTGGGGCACTCTCACACATGAAACTATATTCCTCCTCAGGCATCAAGGAGGTGATACGAATGCTTTGATAGCCTAGTATCTGTCAGCTGGGAGGCACAACATAGTGAGAGCCCTTATTAATCACTTGGAGATTAGCTGAGGGGTGGGAGAAGCCAGGCATGAGGCTTTCCAGGGCTGCTCAGCCTGCACAGGAGTCCTTTCCTGGGTTGGACAGAGGTGCTGCCATCTGAAAGCTCAGATAGAGCAGTTGGAAAATTAACTGACCTGGTACAAGATCTATTTACATATATCAAAAGATCCTGGGTAATAACATCTCATGTTTGTGCAGCATGCCACATTTGTCAAAGGGCTTTCTCATTTACTGTCTTACTTGGTCCTCAAACTAAGAGGCCTTTGGGCAGCTATTGCTGTTTAATTTTGGGCGTGGTAACAGCTTTGGGTATAGTACTGGGCTTGGAATCAGGCTGTGCAACCCACAGCAGGTCACTTAGCTGCTCTGGATTGGCTTTCTTCCTCTACGAAGGTCAGCGCTTGGACTAGACCATTTTCCCAGTGGCAGCTCTGCTGACATTTTGGCCAACATCGTTCTTGTGGGGCTGTGTTGTTCCCTGCACCAGGATGGCAGTGGGACTCCCTTCTTCAGAATGTCTCCAGGCATGGCCAAATGTCCCCAGCAGAGCATGCTGCTGGGCTGGCGCACGGCAGGATGATGCACTCAATGAGTTGGATTTTAAGTTTTCAGGTACTTTACATGTCTGCACAGGGAGACTACATCAACAATTACCCAGCAGTCAATGGGTCATCACTGACCCTCTCTATAATTCCAACTGAGATCATGAAGCACCGACTGAGTTTCTGAGCTTAGCACCCTGCATGGCACAAGTTGTTTAGCACTCAGCTACAAACTAAAAGGTTTGCAGTTCAAACCTATCCAGAGGCCTCTTAAACAAAATCCTGGTGGTCTGCTTCAGAAGAGTTGGAGCCATGAACACCCCATGGAGTGAAGAGATATAAACATGAATGTGGATGTGACTCTAGGTATAGCTACAACCGGGAACCATGGAATCAACTACATCATGGAATCAACTTCAACTCCTGGCCTCCTTGTGTGTCCAAGAAGAACTGTGCTCCCCAGGGTCTGGAAAGGCTGCTTGGTCTGAAGTAGATTTGCAGGCCCTTCTTTCTAGGTGCCGCTGGGTGGCCTCAACCTTCCAAGCATGCTATTAAAAGCCAATCCGTCACCTGTGTGCATCACTGAAGACACACAGACACAGGGAGCAATGCCCTGGCTGGGGCACTGGAACAGCGCTGGCATGCAGTGAGTGCTGCCCAGTTAGCGAACAGGTCTTCCCTTGGTACTTTCTCAGGTCTGTGTGAAGCTTTCTAAGCATCCAGAGTTCTCGGCCTGATTCTGCTGCCAACTTGCAGTGTGGCTTCGAGCTAGTCTCTTGCCCTCTCTGGGCTTGATAACAAAAGCAGGGCAGGCCAGCCACAAATATCGTGTGGCTAGCAGGGGAAAGCAGTTGAGGACACAATTGCAGATGGAGTTCATCCTTTGGACTCATCGCCCCTCCTCCCTAACACCCCCCCCCCCCCACTACACACACACACCTTTTCAACTGCACCAGATGGGTTTTAACTTTCCGGCACCAGAAAAGCAGACCTTGAGTTTTTTCCTTTATGGAATGTAGGCCATCCCTGCTTATGTGTCACATTCAGTCCTCGTTCTTCTCCCTACTCTTGTCCCTCCTCCAGTCATCAACAAGTGACTGCAGGGCGGTTTCCCAGCAGGGCTGTGCTCAAAGATTCATAATGCTGGGTTTTCCTTTAGTTCTCCACAGTCTTGGGCTTGGAACAATCCAGGCATTACCTTATCAAATGCTCATTTTAGGGGGGAAGGACGGGGGCACTGGAAACACCGTATGGGCTCAATCCTTTTCTGCACGTGTGTGAGGGGTTTCCAGGAGTTCGAATTTCAACTTAAGTGATTTATTTTTTGTTGTTTAATCGCGTGCCTGTCATCTGCTGGACATTTCTTCTACAGTGTTTTGTTGTTGTTAACCCCATTTCTAAGATCAGAGATAGAAGGGTCAGGCACAATAGGCAGTTAAATTGACTCAATCTGGGGTGTGAACCTGCTTCTGTCTGGTTCCTCATAGCCCTCAGTCATTTTAATGCAGGTGTTGTGAAGGGTGTGGGTTCAGCAGCCACACACTGCCTCATCTCGCCTCCTCGTTGATAGGCTGTGTACCCTTATGTGAGTTGTTTAATCTCCTACCAAGCTTGTGAGAGCACTACTTTTATTAGCTTCATTTTACCGAGACTGTGAGAGGTCAGGGGAGCGAAGGCTTACATATTGCCAGGCATATAATATGCTAATGATAGTCAAGATATATAACTAAGCATTTCTCTGTTCTTGGTTCTGTCAGTACCTGGTGTGGCCACAAAGGAGAAACCTGGTTTCCTGCTATTTTGAGCATCTAGTGTGAATGGCAGGAGATAAGTCACAAGCTAATGAACCCTTGTGGTGTAGTGGTTAAGCACCCTGGGCCCGGCTATCAAAAGATATAGTGTCCAGGGTCTTAAAGACTGGAAGATAAACAAGGGGCCATCTAGCTAAGAAACAACAAAGCCCACATGGAAGAAGCCACCAGCCTATCTCGACATGATCGCTGAAGACAAAGCGGGTGCATAAGCAAATGCGGGCATGTTTTCCTGATGTGCACTCACCCTTTACATAAAACTCTCTCTTATACATACGCGTTTCTGTGGATTTGTTTCGCTAAGGCACCCAGACTAACATAAGCAGCATGGAACGCATTTAAGAAGCCTAGACAAGGGCAGGGCAGGATATTTGGAGGGACTGGATCCAGAATTAGAGAGGAAGGGGTCCTGGAGGTGAAACGGGCTGCTAGCTCCCTGTCCCAAGGGGGACAATGAGACTGCTGGCTCCCATGAAGATTTACAGTCTTGAAAACTCCATATAGGGTCACTGTGGTTGGAATCCACTGGACGGCAGTGGCCTTTTGGGATTGAAGGTGGAAGCCACCAAAGAGCCTGCGGGGAGTGTGTGAACTTCTGGAACACAGCGAACAACCTCTGCACATCTGCTTTTCGTGCTGCCCAAGTCATGCATTGACATTTGTCCAAAAGTGAACCATCACAGCTGCTCTCTCAGGAAGCTGGGGGCTGAGCCCGCTGGTTCCACTCTGTCAGCATTTCTGGTCCGGGTACCTGCCCTCTGCCCCGGCACAGGCAATGGGCTTTTGGAAGCAGTGCTCCCTGGGTAGTGGGTGTGATTTGGCTCCTCTGGCCTAACATGATGAATGCTGAGAGGGGGTGGATACTAGGGGGTTAAGCTCCCTGACCTTTCCCTAGCCCAGGGGAAAACTTACTATTTAAAGTAAGTTTTAGACAGAATCTTTAGAAAGATAAATTGTTTACTTAATGTACACAATTACTCCCCAACACATCTGTTTTGTGTCTGCTCAACTCAACCTCATAGGCTATGGATGACCTTGAGCAAGTTTTTAAAGTCACAATGGGTTTCTACCAGGATTGAGAGTTCAGCTCTCTCAACTCTCCAACTGGTTATTAGCACCATAGTCTCATTTCTATTTATGGATTTACTTTGTTTGAGGGAAAAAAGACTCCCAATTCAACTTTATTTTATTAGGAACTCCTTTGCTATGTTTTACACAAGAAAAAGACACAAACCGCTGTTCTGGATGAAGGAGAGCATCCGCATGAGGCCACAATGGTGTCGGAAGGACCCACAGCCACAGTTACTTAAATAAAATGACACTCATTCTGTCCTGCTGACTCTGACTCATAGTGACTCTGTGTAGGGATCCTGAAGTTGCTACCTTTACAGGAAGCAATAACCTCATCTTTCTCCTGTGGAATGACTAGTGGCTTCGAACCAGCGATCTTGCTGTTAATAGTCCAACACTATCCAGCATCACCACCTGAGCTCCTGAAAGCTTAAATGAGACATGGAAAACAAACACCTTTGTCACAAAACTGTCCCTGAAGACGGATCAATTCATGGAGTTGCGGGAGGGCCTGTGAGAGCATGAGCGGGACCTTCATTGGGATGTGCACACGACCGTATATCGCTGAGTCTGGCCCGGGGAGTGGACGCAAGCTTTCCACTGCCGGTCAGCAGTAGGAAAGAACTCAATGGTGGCTGAATGTGTGGCCCCTCAAAATGGATTTAGGGTCTCCACATAGACTCTCACTGTGAGCCACAGCCTATTGCTCAAAATTTAAGCTTAAATATGACTTAAATGCCTAACATTCTGTTTCCTTAAACTAGAGTACTGCCAGGATCAACTAGAGGCCTGGATGACCTATCAGGTCTGAACAACGATCTCAAATCACTTCACATGATCCATTCCACCAGTCATGTCACCAGTCACACCTCCTCACTTACCCATTCCAGAGACTGTGCCTGTATAACCTATCGACTAACACATTCCCACATGTTGTGATTATGAAACCAACCATCATGCTGGAATAAGGACCAATCACGATGTAAGGGGCAGGGTCAATGGGAAAGCAAGATAGGGGCTGAGGGGAGCCAAGAGGGTCCCGTCACTCAATCCCTAAACCTGATCTAATGTCACTAGACTGGGGTCTTCCTCACATCTCAAGGGCACCCGATTCATGATTGAAGTGAATTGTGCTTATTCAATCTTTGTTCTGCTTACCGTCCTGCTATGCTGCCTCCTCTTCTTGCTTTATGTGTGTGGCTCTCTCTGTTGTGGTGACAAATGGCTTGAGAGGGATTTGACATAGGGAGAAAGCCCACCCACATCAACTGTCACCAGAAGCAGACACTAAGTTCATTTCTCTCACCTCACAGAACTATGCACATCAGACACTGGTAGAGCTGCCCGGAAGGGGAACCCTTAGTGCAGTGGTTCTCACCCTGTGGGTTGCGACCCCTTTGGGAGTCATATGACCCTTTCACAGGGCTCGTCCAATTCATAACTGTAGCAAAATTACAGTGATGAAGTAGCAAGAAAATCATTTAATGGTCGGGGGGGGGGTCACCACAACAAAAGGACCTATATTAGGAAGGTTGAGAACCACTGCCTGAGTGTGCTTAGGACTTTGCTGCCCTCAGGGTCACCAGACATTCCTGAAGGCAGAGTCACTGCAGGAAGCCCTTCTGGGAAATGCCCTGAAGCCAGGTCTCAACCAACTCCATCCACCCTCACCCTCCTAGATCCTAATCATAGGCTGCATGGAAATGCTCCCTGCCACTTCAAAGACTGTAAGTCCATGGGAGCAGAAAGCCTTCTCTTTCTCCCTTGGAGTGGTGGCTGGTGAGTTCAAACTGCTCACCTTCTGGGTAACATAACCCACAGACCAGCTCCCCCTGAGCTCAGTTAGGTTTGCCACACAGCACACATTGTTGGGAACCTTCTGAAGTAGCTGTGCCATGTGCAGGTTGGGGGATTTCGCACAAGATGCAGAATACCACCCTCTCTTGGAAAAAATAATTTTTGCAATAGCCTTGTATTCTCTTCTGGATCTGAGTAGCAGCTACTCTCATGCAGTCCTAGCACATACATGCTAGGTCTTACGCCGAGTCTGCTCCATGCTTTCCTGTGTCCTATGTGGCGCTGTAGGCACCCAAGGCATGGACTCTGCAGCCTGGGTTCAAATCTCTCCTTTCCACTTCCTCACTGTGTGGTCATAGGCTCATGACTTTATCATCCTGTGCCACTGATTTTTCATCTGTAAAATGAGGCAAGAATAGAGTCCACACATAGGCTTCTTAAGTGAAATAATTGAATTATTATATACAAAAAGCTTAGAACATTGCTCGGCATCTTGCAAATACTGTTAGGTAGCTTAGCATAGGGAGTGGGTCATCCATTACATATGCTCAGGTTCAAACTTCCGGCCAGGAAGGGGTGGTACACCTAGGTGGGTGTTACACCTGGATTGGCCCATCTGAGCCAGGTGAATTCAATCCAGCCAATGGGGTTGACCAGGACCATCAACCATGCCTCCCTGTGGAGGAATTGAAATGGCAGGATCTTGACCTCTCCGATGTCTCCCTTCACCCACTTTTCTGTTGTCCGTCCCCCAGGGAGGAGGTCACATGTAGATACTTGTAATCGGTTTCCTCTTTCCAATCCACCCTCCCTCTACCCTCCCAATATCACCACTCACAAATTATCAAGGTTTCTTGAGGGATGGGGGAGGAAGGGGTAAAAATGAGGACTTGATTGATGCCAGGGGCTTAAGTGGAGGCAAATGTTTTGAGAATAATGAGGGCAGTGAGTGTACAATGTGCTTTACACAATTGATGTATGTATGGATTGTGATAAGAATTGTATGAGCCCCTAATAAAACGATTTAAGAAAAGAAAGAAAAGGCAGGATCCTGGAGCCCACGTAGTGACTTTCTCTCCAGCAGCTTCTAGGCAAGCTGTGCAGGGGTGAGGGGCCCTGAGGTGCCTGTGTAAACCTGAAACTTCTTCTCTCAAAAAACTCACTTGGATCACAATCCAGGCTGCGGAGTGAATTCTTTCTCACGCGAAGCCAAGGACTGAGGTATATTTCTCCCACGAGAGATCTAACAATAGTATCTCTTATTATATCATTAGGAGCCCTGGTGGTGTAGTGGACTATGCATTAACCTGCTAATCGCAAGGTCAGGGGTTTGAACTGACTAGCCCCTCCGTGGGAGAAATATGAGGTTGTCTATTTCTGTAAGGCAATGGTTCTCAACCTTCTGAATGCCGCCACCCTTTAATACAGTTCATGTTGTGGTCACCTGCAACCATAAAATTATTTTCATTGCTACTTTATAACTGTAATTTTGCTATCGTTATGAATTGGATGACCCCTGTTAAAGGGTTATTTGATCCCCAAAGGGGTCGCGACCCACAGGTTGCGACCCCTGCTGTAAGGATTTAAAGTCTCAAAACCCCAAAGGGGCAGATCTTTGTCCTATTGGGAGTCAATAAAATGGTAATTAGGTTTTTTTCTGCATCAGTATCAGATTCTGGTGGCAATCTCAGTCATCCTGCATTGTGGTCTGGTTTGAACTCCGGAAATGACTGCCCTGGTTTGAGGTGAGGGCCACGGTGCTTCAGTGGTAGACCTCTCATCGTCTTTCACCGGGAAGACCCGGGTTTGATTTGCAGCCAATGTGCCCCAGACTGTCAGTGAAGGTTTGTGTGTTGCTACGACACTGAGGCTTCAGTGGTGTTTCCAGACTGAAACAGAATAATGAAGAAAGACCTGATCATCCCCATCCACACATTGACCTATGGCCCACCACTGTTGGCTTCCTCTCCCAGTCCTGGTGGTAGCACAGATTGGCACAGTTTGCTCCACTGCCCATGAGGTGCCCATGAGAGGCTGAGTCGACAACCACAGTCAAGATCAACAGCTTAAACTCCATTCTGGGTCTATGGAAACAAGAACAACCTTCTGAAATGAGGTCACATTGCTATTTGGGACTGGGAGGATGCCTTTGTGATATGGATTGCACTCTGGATCCCGAGGGGGACTTTTAAACACAGCCACATAGCAGCTCCGGAAATTGTCATAGTGAGAAGGCACGTTAAAAAAAAAAGCTTTTACTGGCTTGCTCAAAGGAGGCTGCGGGTAGATTGTGGGGTGGAAAACTCCTCTGGAAATGAAAAGTTTTTTTCCTTACATATGCATCATTTCTTCTGGTCCTGAAAGAAAACACAAAGCAGACGAGAGAAGGAAACGGAGACTAGCAGTCATCTTGTTGGTATTCCCACAGCACCCCCTCCTTAAGCACTTGCTGCCATCTCATCCAACTCCACTCAGTGTATTTCCACCCGGCAATGATGCAGAAATGTCTGCGTACTCCAGTTTGATTGTAGTCGGGCAACGTTTATGGCTTTGACGTTCAACTGAGCATGGCAGGACGTCTAGAAACAATTATAACCAGCACCTGCTCTGTCTGTGCTGTGGGCAGGCAGTGACGGATTCCCAGCCTCTGGAACACTAGTGTTCCCTCCCAGCTCAGGATAATGACGGTGACACTCGGCCCCCTTGTTGTCTGGGGAGCTCAAGGAGCTCTCCTCTGAAACCTCAACTTATGGGCATTTCTTTAAGTGAAGACATCAAATTAGTGACTGGAAAGGAAGGCGTAGGAGATGATTATTGGCCACAAGACAAGCCTCAACCGCCTCCAGAGAGCATGTCTCCTAAGTACCAAGTTGGCGGTGACAGCTAGGGGGCCCTGGGTCACCGGGTGGTGTTGAGCGGGGACTCTGGGGCCCCAGCGTGGGACGCTGGCGGGTGCAAGTTCAAGAGGGTCAGGGGCTGATGCCTCCCCATGCCCCTGCCCTCCCCCAGCAAGGGCGCTCTGGGGTGCTGGGTCCTTGAGGGTGCACTGAGGCCTGCGCCTTCCGGGGGTCTGGGCTCAAGCAGGTGGTCGCGGCGGCTCCGCGGGCGGGCGGGCGCCCAGCAGGATGACCAATGACCCCCGGCGCGTCGCCGGCACCCAGCGCCCGGGCGTAGAGGCGGGCGGGGGGGCTGCGCTCCGCTGCCGCCAGGGCCCCCTCCTTCCGCGCCCCCCCCCCGCGCCAGGTGAGCCCGGCCTGGGCCTCGGCGGGCGGCGGGGCAGCCCTCTCGCCGCCCTCCAGCGCCCCTCTCGCCGCCCTCTAGGGGCCGGGCCGCGCCGAGCCAGGCGGCCGCCGGCCGGGGCTGGGGGTTGGGAAGGGCGGGGGTCACGGGCGGGTCGCTCGTTCGGCCGCTGGCGGGGGGCGTGGCCGGGCGGCCGCGCGAGAGGCCGGGCCAGCGGCCGCCACGCCCTCGGGCTCAGACTCTGACTCCGGCTCGGCTTGCCCTGGCGGCGGTGGCGCCGTGAGGAGGAGTCCGCGCTCCTCTGTGGCGGCGGCGGCGGCCGGCTCCAGGCCGGGTTTTGGCGCCGCCCGCCTGCTGCCTCCTGGCGGCTCCAGAACTCCAGCCCCCTCTCTATCAGCCTCTCACTCCGTCTCAATACGTCTCAAGATGGCGGCCAATGTGGGATCTATGTTTCAATATTGGAAGCGCTTTGATTTACAGCAGCTGCAGGTCAGGCTTCTCTCTCGGCCTCTCGCTCGGGGGTGGGGGCTGCGGGCGGTCGCGGCGTCCCCGGGGGGCGCCGGGCTGCCTTGCCGCCGGGGAGCCGCGGCGGAGGGGAGGAGGGGGGTGCCGGGGAAAGCGGGGCCGACTCGGGGACAAGTCCCTCT